>NC_056746.1:1102102921-1102172921 GCF_019279795.1 Protopterus annectens
TTGACTCAGTGATCCCATTAATGTCCAGACTAATGCAAGAAATGGATTGATCTTTTAGTGTAAAACTGCAAAGGGCATCTATATACCACCCTCTGACAGGCTGGCTGGTTGAATACTTTAATAATGGTTCAGTATCTATGTTACAAAAGGCTATAGAACTAGGTTATAGGACAAACTGTTTCTATAACTTGTTTTTGGTACAAAGGAAGGGCCCCAGGCATCAAATGGTTTCATGCCATTTGAAATGATATATGGCAGACATTGCCAGAGGTGACTAGACAAGCAAAAGAGACACGGGAAGAAAACAAGATATAGTAGAATATTTTCCAGACTGGCAGGGCATCTTAAGAACTACAGAAAATATGAGGAGAGCACAGGGAAACAAATTAGAGAACACAGGGAAACATATTAGAGAGCACAGGGAAACAAATTAGAGAACACAGGGAAACATATTAGAGAGCACAGGGAAACATATTAGAGCACAGGGAAACAAATTAGAGAGCACAGGGAAACATATTAGAGAGCACAGGGAAACATATTAGAGTGCACATAGAAACATATTAGAGCACAGGGAAACATATTAGAGAGCACAGGGAAACATATTAGAGTGCAAAGGGAAACATATTAGAGTGCAAAGGGAAACATATTTAGAGTGCACATGGAAACATATTAGAGCACAGGGAAACAAATTAGAGAACATAGGGGAAACAAATTAGAGAACACAGGGAAACAAATTAGAGAGCACAGGGAAACATATTAGAGAGCACAGGGAAACATATTAGAGTGCACATAGAAACATATTAGAGCACAAGGAAACATATTAGAGAGCACAGGGAAACATATTAGAGTGCACATGGAAACATATTAGAGTGCAAAGGGAAACGTATTAGAGTGCACATGGAAACATATTAGAGCACAGGGAAACATATTAGAGAGCGCAGGGAAACATATTAGAGAGCACAGGGAAACATATTAGAGTGCACATGGAAACATATTAGAGAGCAGAGGAAAACATATTAGAGAGCACAGGGAAACATATTAGAGTGCACATGGAAACATATTAGAGCACAGGGAAACATATTAGAGAGCACAGGGAAACATAATAGAGAGCACAGGGAAATATATTAGAGTGCACATGGAAACATATTAGAGCACAGGGAAACATATTAGAGTGCAAATGGAAACATATTAGAGTGTACATGGAAACATATTAGAGCACAGGAAAACATATTAGAGAGCGCAGGGAAACATATTAGAGAGCACAGGGGAATATATTAGAGTGCACATGGAAACATATTAGAGTTAATAGTTCATAGGTTAGTACTAAGCTAACTGCCCTTGCAATCCATTTTAAGCCTAGCCAATTATCCCTTTTGAGACTCAAACGCAGCACCTTGTGTTTGTAAGGCAAACACCTTAAGCATTAGGCCACCCTCCCACAGTGCACAGGGAAACATACTAGAGTGCACATGGAAATGTATTAGAGATCACAGGGAAACATATTAGAGAGCACAGGGAAACAGAGTGCACAGGGAAACATATTAGAGAATGTAAAAGAAAAAATGGAGCTCCAGACACTATGGCTTAAAACTTTAATAAACTTCAGTAATGAATTGTATTAAAGTTTTAAGCCATGGTTTCTTGAGCTCCACTTTTTGTTTTATATTTTACTGTTTGGTGGTGTTCTAGCCTTTATCTGACTACCTGACTTCATTTGTTTGAAACATATTAGAGAGCACAGGGAAACATATTAGAGTGCACAGGGAAACATAGAGCACAGGGAAGCATATTAAAGAGCACAAGGAAACATGTTACAGTGCACAGGGTAACATATTACAGTACATAGGGAAACATGTTACAGTGCACAGGGAAACATGTTGGGAAACATATTAGAGAACACGTAACAAAAATAGTCACCTCAGAATTCAACCCAGGAGATAAGCTACTCACATTAGTACCTACTCTTGAGTAGAAGCTTTTTGCAAATTGTCAAGGATCTTTTGAAATTGTAAAAAGCAAAAAAAAACATAAGTGAAGTAAGTTATAAAGTGAGACAACCAGGAAGAAGAAAGGTAGATCAGTTACACAACATAAATGTCTTGGCACTTTGGAGAGAAACCGAAGTTTCTACTGAAAGTGTGTTTCCAGAGAAGTTAAGGTTTACTCAATGTCCTGCAGTCAAAATAGGGGAGACATTACCAATATTTCAGAAGCAGAGGAAGAAGAATTTGTATTCCGGTGTAAGGATATATTCTCAGAGTTGCTTGGTCAAACAAGTTTAATTCAGCACAACATAGAAAACCATGAATCATGAGAAACAACATTTGAAACCATGCTGAATGTCAGAATCTAACACTAAATAGTTAAGGAAAAGCAGAAGAAAAAAACACCCCTTCACAAATGGAACAGTCCTCAGGTTGAAGCAAACAGTAGCACAATCCAAAATAACACAAGTAATATTAATCTTCTGCACAAATGCTCAAGATACAAAACAAGAAGAAACAGAACAATTCAAAGTTTATTTTCACACAGACAAGTGCTTTTGTTCCCCAATGGAAACTTCATCAGATAAAAATTCACCAAATCAGTGTTTCTTTTATACTAAAACATCCCTTGCCATCATTCCAAAACCACACCTCCAGTTTCATTATTAAAAAACTGTTAACAAATATTCCACCCTACAATTTATAAACATACATAAAAACTCTTATATATGCATATACATAAATAAGAACCAAAAAATGAATGGAAGGGCAGCTAAAAACTCGCCACAGAAGATGCATTAAATACTGCATATAATCCAAAGACAGTAGCAATTGAGAAGTATTGAAGAGGTGCGATGACTGACAAAAGAATTAGATCTGATGAAGGACATATTATAAGTCCAAAAGTGCTTATCGGTATTTATGTTTTTTTTATTGTGCTTTACGTGAACAATAGAGAAGTTTATGCCAATGACCGCAGCTTTGGTAATCACTACTGTTTTTCGATTATACATATACATAAATAAATATATAAATAAATATATATATATATATATATATATATATATATATATATGTGTCTTTCCATAAAACTATGTATATAATTCAATAAAATTCAGTATATGTAAAAGCTGGGAATCAAAACCCAGAACCTGCAGCATATTAGGCAAATTTAATTACAACTACAATACAAAAATTACCACTACACTACAGAACCTTGAACGTATGCAATTCCTTCTACATGTGTATTGCTTTCAGCTGTAAAATGCTACTAATCGACACTTGTTCTCACATTTTTCTAACAATAAGGTCCAGGGTCCATTCCTTTCATTTAAAACTAGAGAGTCCAAAACAAAAAACATGAAACTATGTGTATTGTCACTCATACAATGCTTCACAGGCCATTTGTCTCCTTTTTCAGTTTAGTTTCTCTGAGATGTTCATATGTATGTACATATATATATATATATATATATATATATATATATATATATATGTATGCCCTAACTTTCCTGTCTGTCTTTCCAACATAAAAACATGGACACTAGCAACAAAGATCACAGTATACTATTCTTTCTGTCATACAAGAATGTTTCCCACCTAACTTCAGTTTATGCCATTGACTATAACTACATCACTTTTAAGTATATATGGACATGTGGGCAAAATCTACATTTTTTCATACACCCACTTGGTCTTTCTATTATTTTTCTCTCTATCCAGTCTCTCAAACTTATTCCTTTTCTACATACAACCATGGGTCTGTCCCCTACAATGTCTCTAATGTCCTTATCCATTTTCAAAACTTGCCAGTTTTCGTAAGTATATCAAAAATCTGCTTACTATTTACACAAAATGTAGCGATACATTGCTATGGTTTTGAGGGTTCACTATCTCAACACTCCTCGTGTATGAATTTTATACATAGTTTTATGGAAATATTTATATATATATAGATGTGTGTATATGTTTATATATATTTATATATTTATTTATATGTATATATAACAGTTTTTATGTATGTTTATAAATTGTAGGGTGGAATATTTTTAATAGTTTTTTAAGAATAAAACTGGAAGTATGGTTTTGGAATGATGTCAAGGGGTGTTTTGTCTTCATTGTCTACAGTTTTATAGTTAAGGAAAAGATGCAGAAAATTCTTAAACTTTTTGGTCAAAGAGGGTTCCCAGAAGGAGTGGAATAGTGACATAGCATTGTTTCCCAAGCCTGATACGTCTGCAACATTTTCTGCTAACTTCAGAAAATTGAATAATAGATATAAATTACATGATTTATATTCCATGACTTGTGTAGATGAACTGATAAAAAAGTTGGTCAAGCAAGGTTTGTGTCCAGTTTGGACCTAAGCAAAAGCAACTGGTAAATTCTACTAGCCCCTGAAAGTAAGGATAAATGTAATTTTCCTTATCAGTTGGACTATTCTATTACAGATTCCAACCTCACAATCATTGTGGAGGATGTGCAGCATTCCAGAGTCTAACAGAGAAAATGTTTAGACTCTATATCAGGTATGCAGCAATGTACCTAGATGATATAGCAGTATTCACTGAGGACTGGAAAAGCTATGACCCCAAAATACAAATTATTTTAAATTCCAAACATAAATCTTGAAGCAACTACTAAAGTGGCTGGGTACAATGTAGGCATGGTAGAAGCCTATAATTTGGGCTTTGTCATAGGCTGAGGGATAATGAAACCAGAGTAAGAAAAAGCTGAAGCTGGCCCATGCCAGCCACTGAAAAATAACTTAAGGCTTTTTAGACCTGGCTAGTTATCATAATTGTATTTCTAATTTTACTACATTTGATTGCCCTCTGTTTTACCCGATGAAGAATTAGGTGCCCTTGAAAGTTGAAAGAAAAAAAAACTTTTAGGTAACTAAAACATGTGCTATGCTCAGAACCAATGTTAATAAATACAGATTCTTCCAAGAAATAATTAATACACTTAGATGCCTCTGAGATAGGTATGGGCACAAACTAGTATGTGGTTATCAATGGACATGAGCATTCCATCTATTATATAAGTAGAAAACATGGCACCATTTAGATATGTTATTTCACCACAGAGAGAGAATTTATTACCATAAAGTAGTCCATACCACTCTAGAATACTCTTTGTAAGGGACTTTATATCTACAGTGGCTCTTTCGGTAGAACTGCATGGTAGAAGAACTACAACCCAAAACTATCCAAATCGGATTTGACCCTCCAACACTTTAACTTCAAGATCTACCATTTTTCTGGGTGCAGTCACTTAACTGTAGATGGGCTGTCTCAGGCATGCATCTCATCTGGTGGTGCTGGAAATGTTGGCTGTACACAGTTGGGAGAGTCATGAGGCAGAGGGACTACTGCAGTAAATGACAAGTCAAGGAAACACATTGCATATTGTATTACATGGTGCATCAGGGTAGCTTAGTTGGAAGCAAACATACAGTCTGAAGCAGACAGTTTAAACATTTCCATAGCTTTCACAGATATTCCAAGGCCATGTATTTGTATGACCATTTATGCCTTGTCAGTAACTTTTCTCAGGCCAAACCTCCTTTCTCCAGGAAGGTCATATCAGTCATTTCCAGAGTAAATTTCTTAATACCCTCCCAGTCATCTAGGTTATGTTTAAAGGAAGATAGTGAGTTGTACTGGTTAAGATGCAAGGTGAGTTTATTGCAGAGATTTGGGAGATGCAGAGTTATAAACCTGTACATTCATTGTGATTTATTAATTTGTTTGAGAAGATCAATAAGGGGGAGTAACATAAGAGAAGACGATTTAAGTTGTTGGCTAATTGGACTTCCAAAGATGAAATGATGAAACCAGTAGTTGAAACTTCTGTTCAAATATTGGTTTCATCATTTCATTATTTCAGGGGCTTGGCTATATTTCTTCATTTGGCTTCTTGTCATATTTTTGGTTATTGGACTTGCAAAGATACAGGAGGTCCAAGACGAAAGGTCACCTACTGTTGCAGAAAGCAAAACAGATGACTCCCCTCAAACGCCTATAAGAAACTAAATAAAGGGGATAAAGATTCCAGCTCCTGTTGATAGGTCAAGGACTTTAGGCCTGTGATGTTTTTGTTAAGAAGGCTTGTGGTCTTTCTAATTTTTTGACATATTTAGTGAGATGCATAAGGAAGGCAGCACTTTATTTACTTAATAGGTCTGATCATGGTTGAGCATAAGGGAATGATAACCTCTTTAGACCTTGAATATATTCCTTTTACAATTAAGTGTGGTAAATAAATGGTGACCCTGATGGACACTGTCACATGGTGGTAATAAAAGAGAGAATTATCAACCAAGGTTCCTAAGTCCTTGTACTGGTGTACTCTCTATACAGTATGGTGAGGGGTGGGGTTGTCTGCCAAAAATGACAATTCTACACTTTTTAGCCTTTAGTTTGATTCCATTTTTACCACACCAAGAATTTACCAGGGAGAGTTCCTGCTTAGCATTCTGGGTGTCAGAGGGTGAATTAGAAACAATACCTAGTTTGCAGTTGCCTGCAAACTTTGTTAGGCAGAGATCTTGACTTTTTGTTGGAGATCTGAGAAGTAAAGACCAAAAAGGAGAGGTCCCACCACTGAGCTCTAGGGGTCAATGTTGGGCATTTTCACACATTCTGATGAGGCACCGACAACTTGCAATGCTTGGGTTCTGTCTTTCAGTCAGTTTGCTATCTGTCTTACTACTTATGGGTTGAATTTTAATACATTTAGTTTCTGTATGATGCCAGTATGAGGAATGGTGTTGCAGGCACTAGCTAGGTCCAGATATACCATGTGTACCAAATGGCCGCCATCCATAGATTCCATAACCCTTTTGACTAAGTTTACTAGACTGAGTAGACAGGATCTACCCTTTACAAATCCAAACTGTTCAGGGATGAGTCAAGTAAGATTCTTGCTTCTGTAGTTTATGAGGTACATTATAATTCATTCCATAGCTCTGCAGATGAGGTTTGTTTGACAGGTCTGCAATCACCTTGATTGGTTTAAGGCCACCCTTGTGGAGGACATCACAACTGCAGTGTGCCACTGTTCAGAGACAAAACTAGTAACTAAACTTACATCAAAGAATTGCAATAATCTGTCTACAGGGACATTTTTAATATTATTAATTAAGCAGCAAGGCATATTGTCAAGTCTTATCGAAGAAGTATTTTTGTCTTGTTAGAACTTTCTGTAAATGAACTTTAGGGATAATTATGGTGTAAAGAATCCAGGCATTTCAGGCTTTGGACAGGAGCCATGATGGTTGAAGTTGGCACCAAATTTGTTTGCAAGGGTACAGGCGATATATATTGGGCCAGGGTAGGAGGAGGTATCATTTTGAATAAGCTCAGAGCGATGTTGCATATTGTCTCTTACTTTTCTAACATAATTAAAGAAGGATTTATAATTTTTGACTTCAGAGACTGGCCTGAGTTCATTGTTTCCTTTACTATACCTGATAGTGTTTTTCAACTGTTTTTTGTAATGCTTTTCAGATTTTCCTTGATAAGCGGAGTTTTAACTCTACACTATAACTTAATAAGTTTCTTTCTTTTGTTGAAAAGTTTATTTAAGGTAGTGGACCACAAAAGTGGTTTATTTCTGAATTTCCCATGATACTTTCTTATGGAAGGGACTACTAATTCTAAGCATTTTCTAAATGGGTGTAGAATTCCTTTTATTTATTTTTATTTATTTTACATTTGTTGACCGGGATAGTCCAACTGGATATATGTCCATTTTCAGCAGAGGCCCTGGGAGAAAAGCTCAACATTAAGACAATTTACAAGACAGAAATCATGACCATATACAATACAGTTAATGTCAGACATAGGTAAAACATTTCAAATACAGGAACATTTATATAGTACTGTTACAGTAACATGCCAACTTACCCAACTAAATAAGTTAAAACTTTTGAGTAAAAGGTTAATAAAACATTTTTTTTGAGGGTAACATTGTTTATAAAGTTTACCAAACCTTAGGAGGTGAGCTACTACAGTAGGAATTCATAGAGAATATCAGAGCACCTGAAATAGCATGTTAAAGATAGATAGTAAAGAATGGTTCTGCTGGGGTGCCTTCTATGCAGAGTCTGCATGTCCTCCCTGTGGTCGTGTGGGTTTCCTCCAGGTGCTCCGGTTTCCTCCCACATCCGGAAGACATGCTGTAGGTGGATTGGACACTCTAAATTGGCCCTAGGTGTGAGTGTGTGCATGTGTGTGCATTCCATGGAAGGTTGGGCACCGGGCTTGGAACTCAACACTGTAAAATTCTACTGCCAATCATGAGCAGACAGGTGATCTGCTGTGGCAACCCCTAACCGGGAAAAGCTGAAAGAAAAAAAAGAAGTAAAGAGTGGTTCTGCTAGGGGAGAAAGTGTCAGTCAGGATTTGTGCATGGGCATAGCCATTGGGCTTTGAGGAAGATTCTTAATTGCTTCTTGAAAAGTGGGGTAGAAGAAAGGGCTGTTAGTTCAGTTGGAAGTGTGTTCCAAGAGTTACCAATAGAGTTTGAGAACAAGCTATCTCCAGATTTGTTGTTGGACTTTAGGGTAGCTACTAGTACCTTATTAACTGATCGAAGTGTTGTTAGATTTTTATATGGGTAGATAAGGGTACAGAGTATGGGAGTATCTGTGGGATGGTGTAAGATCTTGTGTATAGTAGTAGTTGCTGGAAAAGAATCTGGCTTTGCAATTCCAGCCATCCCAGCAATTTAAGATTTTGGCAGTGGTGGGTTCGAAAAGGGGCACCAGTGGCAAATCTAGCGATGGTATTATAGGATGTTTCCAACTTATGAAGCTTATTTTTGGATAAGTTGGTATAGATTGGGGATGCATAGAGAAGGGTGGAGATTAAGTGAGTTTGGGCAGTAGCAGTCCTAGCTAGAGGTGTGAGATAGGGTTTAAGTCTGTAGAGGAAACCAAGTTTTTTATTAACTGATTTAGTGGTTAGGTTGATATGTGTGTCGAAGTTTAGATTATGGTCAATTGTTACACCTAACAGTTTGGTGGTTGTGTCCAGAGTTATTACAGTACCATTATTAGATGTAATTGTGAAGTTGATAGCAGGAGACTTCTGAGTGGGAGAGAATAGTACCAATTTAGTTTTTTTGAGGTTAAGGAAGAGACAGCGTTGACGGAACCAGTTTTCAACTAAGGTAAATACTGCTTGGGTACTCGAATGAAGTCCAGCAGTCGAGGAGGCTACACATATTAATGTCGAGTCATCAGCATATTGTATGCAGGTGGTTTGTGGAAGGGAGATTTTCAGATCATTTATGAAAATAGTGAAGAGGAGTGGTCCCAGAGTAGAGCCTTGTGGGACTCCAAGAGTTATAGTGAGAAGAGTAGATAGTTTATTTTCCCAGATGACTCCTTGTTGTCTATTTCCTAGATAGGACTTCAATCAATTAACTGTCTGGGTATCTAGTGAAAGTGATTTGAATGAGTGTAACAGTAATTGATAATTAACCATATCAAATGCTTTTGAGAGGTCAATAAAGAGGGCTGAGAACAGCAAGCTGTTGTTACAATTTTTATTGATGCAGTCAGAAAAGGATAGTAGAGCAATTGTAGTACTATGGAAAGGCCTAAAACCATGCTGGCAGTCAACTAGCAGGTGGCTTTGAAGGAGATGATCAAGTAGCTGACAGTGAATGCATCTCTCCATAATTTTTGCTAAGGGGAAAGTAGGGCTATGGGGCAGAAGTTTGAGAGTTAATTTGAGTTCCCACCCTTATGCAGTGGGATAATATATGAGACTTTCCAGAGGGATGGGATGGAACTTTCTGTAATGGTTCTGTTAATTAAGATGGAAACAGTGTAGGCAAGCACTCCAGCTGCCATTTGAAGTTATTCAGATGGGAGGAGGTTAGCTGATGTAGTGCATAGTTTAAGCTTAAGAAGTAGGGAGTGTATGAAAGATGTTGGGACAGGCTGCAGGATGAGTCAGTGGTTGGCATGGATGAGTCAGTGGTGGTAACAGGTGGTAAGGTATTTGCTAAAGATTGAACAGTTTATGAAACAAATTTGTTAAAAGTATCAGCAATTTGGTTGGGAGAATTATGAGTCAAGTTAGAGGAGGTAGGTGTTTTGGCTTGTCCAGGATGGAGTAATTTATTTAATCCTGACCAGAATTTTTGTGGGTTAAGATATTGGGTCTGTTGTAATTTAAGGTAATAGTTTTTTTATCGAGGAATATTGATTTTTTAGTGGCATTCCTGAGCTGTCTAAAGTTTAAATGATCAACAGGGTCTTTGGTACTTCTCCATATATTCCAGATTTTATTTCTCAGTCTCATTTTTTGCCTTGTCTCATTTGAGAGCCAGGGAGCAGGTTTGTTCCTAATTTTAATAGTACGAGAGGGGTCATGGTGCTCAAGGAGTTTTAGGAATGCATTGTTAAAAAAGAGACTGCTTCATTGAGAGGTTGATATTTTAGGGGTGACCAATTGCAGGCTTTTCGCTCTGCTGAAAGTTACCTAAGTTCAGGTTCTTTTGTTCCGGATGGTTTTAGTTGAGTGGGAATGGTGATCTTTTGTCTAGTTATAAAGGTAAGAGAGTGGTCACTAATATAATCAGGAAGTATGCCTATTTTGTAAGATTGGGGGTTATTGTTGACTAGTATCCAATCTAAGGTTGTTTGTTTGTTGCTGGGTTTATAGGTTCTGGTAGGGTTGGTGATAGTTTGATAGAAGCCAAAGAGATTAATGTGAGATGTAGGTTTGTCAGAAGTACAACAGTTCCAGTCGATATTAAAATCTCCAAGGAGAATGGTTTCTTGTGGGAAGGACGTGGAAAGCCAGTTAAGGATATTTTCAAGAGTACTTATGCTGTTGCCTGGGGGAATGTAAGAGCAAATGATGTATATGGATTTATTAGCATTAATTTGAAGCTTTGATATTAAGAGCTCAGCATTGCTAGGTGAGGGAGGTTGAGTGTTTAGTGAGTTTACCTGTAGTTCAGATTTAAGCAATATCACTACCCCCTCACCCTTTTTGTTAGGACATTCGACTCTAAGGATGTTATAATCTAAACGGATGATATCATCATCTTTAGTAACTGGTTTGAGCCAGGTTTCTGTGAGACATAGGATATCAAAGGAATGTAAGTCTAGTAGGGCATGAAGTTGGGTAATTTTGTTATTTAAACTACGAATACTGAAATGGGCAATGAGAAGAGAGTTCATGGAAGAAGAGAGGGTATGGAAAATAGAGGTATAGGAAGAATGGGAGTCAGGGAAGAGATTACCAGGCCCTGGGTTTGGATGAATGTCGCCGTGTAGTAGTAGGTAATGAGGATTGTGTGAAAGTTTTGCTACTTTACATAAAATAGGGTCAATTTTTCTGGTTTGGAAATACTTAATATGGTTTAATCTGTGAAACTGTGGGAGAAGGTAGGCTGATGAGGATGTAATGTTACTGTGAGTTTGTGAAGCTGATAAATAGAAAGGGGAAGTTTGTTTAAAGGAGTGTTGAAATTGAAAGGAGCTTAGGAATTCATAGCCTGTGAGGCTATAAGATAGAAGTAGAGTGGAAAGAATTATGGGCAAAAGGCGGAAATTAGAGAGTTTTAATAAGCCAGGGGTTGACATAATGAGAGAATGTGGGAATGTAAGTAATGAGAAAATAAGGGGTTATAGAAGGGCAAATATGAGATGGGTTTGTTTAATGAGGAAAGTATAGATAGTGGAAGGTGTGAGTAAATTAGTAACAGATGGTTGAGTATGTAAGGAGATATGTCGAGCTATTGGTTGATGTGGGGTGGGGTGTGGCTTCTAACAGTATAAGGATAGATGCCCTGGGGGTGGGTGAGAATTGGGGGTAGGGTAGGGGATCGGAGTGAGCCCACAGGGCAAATGGAGTGGGCAAGAGCAGTAAAGTAAGTCCAGCCAAAAACAATCAGCTGTCTTTCATGTTTGGCATAATACAGAAGTAACTAAAGTGAAAACTGGGGAGCAGAGTATATTAGCTTATCAGATATGTGTAGATGATTTAGTAAAGCGAGAGTGAGGTTCTCATGTGCAGAGAGGGGGGGTTAGAATTGTACTGAAATGCCAAAGAATGGGTGTAGGACCTGTGGGATAGTTAGTTTTCTTGCTAGAATATAGTGTAGGTAAAGACTGCCACCTAGTGGTCAGGGGAGTAATAGCAGCTGGGGGAGGTAGGCAAGAAGCTATTCCAATGGGATAAGATATAGAATGAGGGGACAATAGTGTGGAGGGAGATAGTGGCTTTGGGTCTGCGGTAGGCTACTAAATCTTACACCGAGGGGTTAACAAGCAGTTATAGGCACTACAGATAAGGTAGTAAAAAGGTATTTTGCAACATACATGTACAAAAACTTTAGGAGTACAAGCTTTATGAAGCCAGGCAAGGAGTAAGCTTCAGGAGCTTCTTTAGGTTAACAGGAGGTTATCCTTTAACTTTGAAGCAAGAAGGGAAACACCCGGATGCACTTAAATGTACAAAAACTTTAGGAGTACAAGCTTTATGAAGCCAGGCAAGGAGTCAGCTTCAGGGGCGTCTTCAGGTTAGCAGGAGGTTATCCTTTAACTTTGAAGCAAGGAGAGAAACACCTCCTAATTCCTTCATGAAGCTTGCTGCTGTGTTAAGTTTGGGGGGGGTGCAGCCAATATATTTGTATAGTATGTTTAGGTTGGCATGTTTAGTCTTTAAATTTACACAGGTTTGTTCTAGGGAGCATTGGGGAGTTTAATGTAGAAGGTCACAAGTTTCTGGTCAGAATTCACTAAAGAAGGAGATACCAGAGGATTAGTGCAAAAGGCAGTGATATTTGACACAGGTCAAGAATTCTGTGTCCTCTGGTCTGATCACCAGCAGCTTAGGATGGGGGGATATAAGCTAGGGGATACTTCATTTTGGGGTAGGATAAGACAGATGGTGGTAGCAATATTGGTGAATTAGTAGAATGCATGTCATGTACCTTCAGCATATGGAAGTGCTGTTGACATTCCATAAACTGTACTTTAGATTATCTTATTTTGCTTAGAACATTAACTGTATTCATTTTAGTTTATGTAGCATTTGATATGTATGAAGATGATTTTTTCTGCATATGCATGAATTATTTTGTGTTATGATATGGTTCAATAGAGAAGTAGTCATGGGCTCAGCCAGTTACTGGGCACACAAACACACACACACACACACACACACACACACACACACACACGCGCACACACGCGCACACACGCACACACATGCACACACACAGACACACACACACACGCACACACACACACGCACACAAGCACACGCACACACACACACACACACACACACACACACACACACACACACACACACACACACACACACACACCTATGCTTACTTATGAGAATATGTTTGAGGCGTGAGTTGAAAGCACACCACCTAGTAAAAACCCTTCACAGGCACAGGGACCATGACAGATACCTCCTAGAAGGCATCCTGTCCCCAGCTCAGAATTGAAACTGGACAACCAAGAAACATAGGTCTACAGCACTTACCACTGCACTATTGCACTGCTTTCTATGCAAAACCTTTTGACTGCTGTCTGCATTAGTTCATCAGTAAAATCAAATAGCTGTGTTCTGAAAGTTCTTTGTCTCCTAAATGCTGTGCATTATGAATTTTTCTGGATGAAAAATTAGTAATGCTTACATTTGGTCAAATAAATTAGAGTATGACAGAAAATATTTAAAGCATGCATTTTATTACATTAGTTAATGTATATTGTACAGTTCATTAGTATTTTATGAAATTTCACATTTAGATCTACTTAAGGAAATAATGTTTCCTGCTACTCAATCACATTTCCTTCCATCATTTCTCTTTATTCTGCACGTTAGGTAATCATTGTCAAATTATGCACGTTCTATTACCTCCCTCCCTCCTTCCTCAGTATTAATCCCTCCTGTTTCTGTTGTTTATGAGCTGTTCCGCTATGCCAGGAACAATGATATGACTGTTCACAGCATGAGTGAATCTGACAGCCCTACGTGATTTCTCCTTTGAAAGAGACATAATTGTCATATATGTCTGCCTGGTAGAATATACATTTAATTATGAAACATCCTTTTTTTGAATTATATGACCCTTTGGTTAGTTGTAATCAGATTTATTTTTCTCTTCTGCATCACTAAATTAATTTGCATTACAATGTCATATTTTATCAAAGGCTCGGTCTCACAACAAATATTTTGACGATATTGGGCTGAATTTATCTTAAGCACAGATATGTCCAATGTTGAATACATCACCGAACCCTTTCACTGAACCCTTGATAAATGTATGTATATATATATATATATATATATATATATATATATATATATATATATATATATATATATATATATATATATATATATATATATATATCAAAACACACAAAGTACTGCTAGGTGTATAAATGAAGTATTTGGCCCAAAACACAAGCATATACTACACAGCAAGAAGACCAATACTTCACTCATAGGCAAATAGATATCAGTCCATCCAAAATGAAGTAAAACCAGTTTTAATCTTCCATAGAACTCAGGTAAAACAAGGCTAGCGCTTTCATGGTTGTATCACACCACTTCATCAGACCATAAAAATGTAGAGCTGTGGTACCATATAAATATGCTTAATTAACTGCAATTAATCAATTAGTAAGCAATTGTTCAATAAAAGACTAAAATCAGCATATGTCCTCATTATATATACTTTTAAGTACTTATTTTAAACATAATGGTTAAAAGCCTCAGCATAACAAATAATGAAAAATAATAAAAACATTAATACAAACATCTCATATAATAAATTTCATATAAAAATATAGAAAAAATCTCATATAAAAATATATATCCAAACATATTCATCCTAGTATTTCATTTAAAAAAGGGCCTGCCCTTCAAAATGGGCTTCATAGGAATCCTTTTATTAAGACCTCTGCCTCTATCTGCCCTCAACCTAATAATCCATCTAGTTTCAGAGGTTTCTGTATTATTTATCAAATCACCAACTCTTTCACTAGATGAAACCTGTTCCATTACTTGGAATTTAAATGAATGTGACTGTCCTTTTTGAGTTCATAGGTTCATAGGTTTATAGGTAGGTACTAAGCTATCTGCCGGAGGGAATTTATAAGCCTAGCCAGAGTGTGTCGGCTTTCGCTGCTCCATTGATTAATTAACTGATCCTCTGTCAAGCAGAGCCAATGAACTGATCCAAGGTGTGTATTTTCTGTTACCCATCCACTCGTCAAGGTTTCTCTTGAAGAGTGTTAGTGAGGGGATCTGCCTGATGTAATTTGGAATTTTGTTCCAAAGCATGGGGAGTCTCTGTGACAGGAATCTATCCCTTCAGCATGTTCTATTTATTGTTGTGGTGAGGTTTAGCTCACTAGAGTGCTTGGCTCACAGTAACTTGGATTTCTTTAGGTGGAACATGTCCATCAGTTCCGAGTTGGACATGGCTTTGTAAGTCAGGCAGAGATCACCTCTAAGTAAGCAATATGCCACTGAGTACAGCAGGAGTTTTTTTCAGTCAGGCTGCATAGGACATATGTTTGAGACCAGTAATCCTCTTGGTGAGGTACTTTTGTGGTCTTTCCAGCTGTAGGAAGTATCTTGTGAGGTACATCCAAATGGGGAATTGTACTCTATGATGGGTCTAATGAGTGATGAGTAGAGGGGCACTATAACCTCTTTATTTCTAGATGTGAACCCTTTAGTAATTAGATGGGCCACATGGAAGAATTTCCTAACTACTTTGGCAATATAATTGTCAAAAGAGAGATTACTATCTACCTGGGTCCCCAGATCTCTTATTACCTCTTCTGTATTAAGGGGACTGCCACCTATGTGGTAATTTGTGGGTGTTTCGTTTTTCTCAAATGGGATGACTATGCATTTTTTGGCATTTAGCTTGAGGCCATGACTTTGACACCAGGTGTCTGTCTCAGTAAGGCCCTTTTGGAGGATGTCCATGTCAACCGGAGAGTCAATTATGGCTCCCAGTTTGCAGTCATTGGCAAACTTGGTTAGCCATAGTCTTCCTGTGTTTGCCTGTACTTCCGAGAAGTATATGCCGAACAGTAGGGGTCCCAGGACTGAGCCTTGGGGGACACCACTTGCGACTGGTTTAGAGTCGGACCTGGAGCCCGCTATTCTTACCATGTGAGTTCTGTCTGTAAGCCAGTTGGCAACCCATCTTGTGATGTAGGGGTTTATGTTCAGGCTGGTGAGTTTTTCTGTAATACCTGAGTAGGGAATTGTGTTGAAAGCCTTGGTGAGGTCAAGATAGGCTGTGTGAACCACCTTTCCCCTCATCTATGGCCTTGGTAACTGTCTCGAAGAAGTCAACCATGTTTAGTAGACATGATCTGCCCTTAACAAAGTCGAACTGGGTCGGGTCACGTGTTTGGAGGTTCCCAATGTCTTTGTTAATGAGTTCCATGATGATGTGCTCCATAGTCTTGCAGACCAGGCTAGTCAGGCTTATGGGGCGATAGTTACCAAGGTCAGTTGTTGCCCCTCCTTTGTGGAGAGGAATAACCATTGCTGTGCGCCATTCTATGGCCATGTAGCCTGTGGAGAGGCTGAGGTTCATAGGAGATCATCATAGGTAGGTACTAGGCTATCTGCCTGAGGGCATTTATAAGCCTAGCCAGAGTGTGTCAGCTTTCACTGCCCCACTGATTAATTGAGCCTCTATCAAAAGGGGACAATGAAGTGATCCCAGGGGTGTATTTTCTGTTACCCATCCACTCATCAAGGTTTCTCTTGAAGAGTGTTATTGAGGGGCTCTGCCTAATGTAGTTAGGAATTTTGTTCCAAAGCATGGGGAGTCTCTGTGACAGGAATCTATCACTCCAGCATGTTCTATTTATTGTTGTGGCGAGGTTTAGCTCACTAGAGCGAGTGTCTCGTAGTGACTTGGATTTCTTCAGGTGGAGCATGTCCCTCAATTCTGAGTTGGACATGGCTTTGTAAGTCAGGCAGAGATCACCTCTGAGTAAGCGATATGCCACAGAGTACAGCTGGAGTTTTTCCAGTCGAGCTGCATAGGACATATTGTTTGAGGCCAATAATCCTCTTGTTGAGGTACTTCTGTGGTCTTTCCAGCTGTTGGAAGTGTCTTGTGAGGGACATCCCAAATGGGGCATTATACTCTATGATGGGTCTGATGAGTGACAAGTAGAGGAGCATTATAACCTCTTTATTTCTAGATGCAAACCCTTTAGTAATTAGATGGGCTACATAGAAGGATTTCCTAACTACTTTGGCAATATGATTGTCAAAGGAGAGATTACTATCTACCTGGGTCCCCGGATCTCTTATTACCTCTTCTGTATTAAGGGGGCTGCCACCTATTTTTTTCACAAACGGGATGACTATGCATTTTTTGGCATTTAGCTTGAGACCATGACTTTGACACCAGGTGTCAGTCTCAGTAAGGTCTTTTTGGAGAATGTCCGTGTCAGCCGGAGAGTCAATTATGGCTCCCAGTTTGCAGACATTGGCGAACTTCAATAGCCATAGTCATCCTGTGTTTGCCTGTACTTCTGAGAAGTATATGCAAACAGTAGGGGTCCCAGGACAGAGCCTTGTGGGACACCACTTGTGACTGGTTTAGAGTCGGACCTGGAGCCCGCTATGCTTACCGTGCAAGTTCTGTCTAAGTCAGTTGGCAACCCATCTCGTGACGTAGGGGTTTATGTGCAGGCTGGTGAGTTTTTCTATAATTCTCAAGTGGGGAATGATGTCAAAAGCCTTGGCAAGATCAAGGTAGGCTGTGTGAACCACCTTCCCCTCATCTATTGCCTTGGTGACTGTCTTGAAGAAGTCAACCAGTTTTAGTAGGCATGATCTGCCCTTAAAGCCAAACTGGGTCGGGTCAAGTGTTTGGAGGTTCCCAATGTCCAATGAGTTCCGAGATGATGCGCTCCATAGCCTTGCAGACCAGGCTAGTCAGGCTTATGGGGCGATAGTGGTCAGTTCTGGCCCCTCCTCTGTGGAGCGGAATAACCACTGCTGTGTGCCATTCTATGGGCATGTAGCCTGTGGAGAGGCGGAGGTTGAACAGTGTGTGTTAAGGTGGGAGGGGGTTAGTTCATTCTGTAGTTCGTGCAAAACACAGCCTGGGACACCATCTGGCCCCATTGACTCTGCTTTTGAAAGGGCTGTTTTCACCTGTGGTCTGATACTTTTCTGGTATTGTTGTGGGCCCTTTTGGGGGTGAGGGGGGGTTGCACTGAATCTGCCAGGATGTTGGCAATATCAGTGGGTTCAGTATATTTTGTGCTATTTTGCCCTAGCTCAGAGCATATCTGCGAGTTGCCACTTAGATTGACATAGCTAAAGAAGGCTTTGTGGTTATCTTTTGAACCCTTGGCTATTTTTCTTTCAAAGTTAAACTTGGAGGACTTTATGAGGGACCTTAGTTTCTTACAGATGAGGGATGTCTTTCCTTCTTGGGATTTGCTTTTTTTCTGAACTAGTTTCCTCCTCCTATTGTATAGCCTGTTTATGGCAGGGGTCCACCAGACTAGTTTCCTTCTCTTAGGGGAGTGAGTCTTCATTTTGCTAGGGATGGCATGATCCATGCATCCTTGTAGGTGCTCAGAGTGCATTTGTAAAGGTTCCTGCATCTTGGACACTTATCCTTTAGCGTGGGGGCTGTGAAACTTACACATCTGTCTTAAGTAAGTTGAAGTTTGCTATAGAAAAGTATTTCACTGTGGTTTGCTTGGTTGGAGATGGTGGTGTGGTGTGGACATCCAGAGTGATTAGTTTATGGTCAGATCTAACCAGTGATGGGTTGACCTCCGGTGTGGAGCACCTGTCGTCCAGGTTGGTGATGACCAGGTCCAATATGTTTTCACATCTGGTAGGGGAGTTCACCAGCTGATCTAGGGCATTTGAGTTGATAAATTCCAGAAAGTGCTGGACCTAGGAGTTTGTACTTGAGTAGTTTTCCCAGTTAACGGTAGGGTAATTGAAGTCACCCAATATCAGGGTGTTAGATAGGACCTTCATATTTTCCAGTGTCTCCAGAAAGTCGGAGTGGTGGTCCTGGGTCATAGAGGGTGATCTGTAGCAGGCCACAATTTGCATTGCAGATTTGGCTGATGTTAGTTGCACATTAATGAACTTGGAGGTAACATGCTGCGCGACTAACCTGGGGGTGCAGGTATCCTTGATGAATATGGATACACCCCCTCCTTGTGTGTTTCGGTCCATGTTCTGTGGCCGAAATGTGCGGTATGAGTTGTAGCCCGGTAGTGCTGGGGCACTCTCTGTAGAGCCTTGAACCAGGTTTCACTTACTGCACAGATGTCGACGTTCTCCATACTGAGGAGTGCTTCTAGTGCATGCATTTTGAGATTTAAACTCCTAGTGTTGAGTAGCATAACCCTCATTTTTTTATTTGTGCTGTTTATGGAGGTGGGTTTGACTTTTGAGCCTTGCCTAAAAAGGCACTATGGGGGCAGCAAAAGCCTTGGCCAGTATTCGAAAACCTAGTGGTGACAGGTGCAAGCCGTCTCTTGCAAAGCAACGAGGCTTGTCGAGCATGTTGTTCCAGACTGACAAGACACTGGATCCCCTTTGAATTGACACCAGAAGCTTAGCCAATTGTTGAAATTGATCATTTTTTCTTTATACTGCGGTATTATTCTTGGTGAGGGCAGGATGCTACTCGGGGTCAGGATCATACCTGCCTGGGCTACATGATCAGAGAGCTCTTCCAGGTCTCTTTTCATGTAGTCCAGGGAAGTACGTCTCAGGTCATTCACACCAACATGAACAATGACAGAGTCATATTTATGCTTGTTCTAGAGTGACCTGAGTGCGTGCGTTATGTGGTGGATTCTGGCTCCCGACAGGCAGCTAACAGTAACCTTCTTGTCCAGCCTAGTGAGTGGGACGTCAGTGTGCCTGACTATAGAGTCGCCTATTACTAGTGTGTTAGGTATGTTATTTCACCTTAAGGGCTGTGATTGTGCGGCACACTGATTTTGTGTTTTATGTGTTGTCTGGTTTGTGAGGGGAGATGCAGGTTTTTTGGGTGCCTGCTTTGGAGGTGTGTGATGCTTTTGCAGGTTTTTATTCAGAGCCTCAGAGTATGATTTTGTGTATTTATGTGTATTTTTTGCCAGTGCTGGTTTAGTATGTCTCCGTGAGGCTGGAGGTGTGGTGCAAGTGTCAACCTTCTCCTCAGGACTGCCTGTTCCAGTCTTGGGTGGAGAGAGCCTAGTCTCCAATTTAGCTACATAATTGCATCTCTTGTTAATGTTTTGTGGTAGGAGGAGAGGGTCGTCTGTGTACATGAGGCAGTTGTAATATTGCCTCAAGGTATCCAGATTCACCAGCTGGACTGGAGAGTTTACCTGAAATTGCCCTTTGGTCATGCCTGAATAGTAGGGTGAGCTGCTTGGTTGGTGAGGGGTGAATAATGAGCCTTGGCCTGCTGGGCAATCAAGTGTCGGGGTATATTAGTGCTTGCTATTAGGTCTGAGCAAGTGCTGGACTGTAGGATGCTTTTTAAGTGCTTAGGTTGACAGACTACTTTCAAGGGAAAAACTGAAGAGAAGACTTGGTGGAGCCGGGATAAATTTAGCCCTAGCTAACCGGCGCTGCCCAGACGTGCAAAACCGTGCAAATGCAGTTTTTACAGCAGGGAAATGAAAGAGATGGAAATTAGCCCAAAATGGCCTATAAACTACTAACTTCTGGGCTGGAACCACTCCTCCAGGAACAGATGGCTGCTCAAAGCTCGCTCTCTCACAGGTGAACAGAGAAACTTCCCTCTATCCAAGTAAGGTATGGGCAACTCAGAAAATTGTAACACAGCCCTGAATTCAGCACTAGCCTGAAAACTGGACTATACTAGCTTAGAAAGGTGGGAAACACAGAAAAAAATTTTGACAAGACAAGGCAAAAACAGTAAACAATGCACTTGAAACAGCTTTAAACTACTACAAACAGTAAATAATACACTTAAAACAGCTTTAGATGACTACAAGCAATCAGAAAAGGCTTGTAAACAAATTACCCAATTAACCAGTAAAAAAAATCTCAAAACTGAGTCCTGTTCCTGTACTCTTCAGACTAGTTCTAACTGAACACTCCTGCCACTTTGGTGCAGGGGAACCTTCTCCAAAAAAGAAGGCCTGGATTAGTGCTCAAGTTATACAAGCAAAGCTAGATTCAGCAGGCCTGGATCTAGTCTATGCTACAGCAAAGGCGGTGCACCAATTTCAGTAAGAAACAGTTCAAATATGCAGGCACTAAGCCTTGAACCAGAAATTCACAGCTCAGAAGGGCAGAGTCCAGCCTCTCCTCCAACAAGAGTACAGACCACGAACCTTCTTAATGTAAAACAACTGGTCTGAAGCCCAAGTGCTTAAACCAAAAGGCTTAGAATGATAGTTACACCAAGCAGTAATAAATACAACTGAGTACTTTTAAGATGACGCAAAAGCAAAATAAAGTAGGAAGAAACAAAAGCAGTAAAAGCAGATGAAAAAGTGCAATTTTTTTTTTTTTGAGTGAGCAAATGTGATGGGCCCAGGAGGAGTATCCAAATGCAAATTTACAAAAAAGAGGGGGCGGGCAGTTTCAAACCCCCCAAGATTAACTGAAAAAACAGAGCCACAACTTCCAGCTAGATAGTATTCAATGCAACACAAATAAATCAATTTAAATGCTGTATTTGAAAAAAGTGCAGATAAAGATTTACTGAACAGCATGTTTAGGTGGGGGGTTAGTTCGTTCTGTAGTTCATGCAAGACGCAGCCTAGGACAACATCTGGTCCCATTGACACTGTGATTTTGGCTTTTAAAAGGGCTGTGACATGTTTAGCTACAGCATTTGTGGGTGTACCTTTTTTAATGTGCAAGAGATGCTCATGAATACGGAATCTGAGTTCCCTATTCATCTTTCCCACATAAAACGAATAACATACTTGACAAACTGCTAAGTATATAACATTTATACTATTACAATTGGCCTCTACTTTAAATATATATGTTTGATGTGTATCAGGATGAATGAAATTGCTACTCTGTTCAATAAATTGACATTGATTGCAATTTGTGCATGGTAGCGTACCTATTAAGATTTCCTTCTTATCCTTTGGTCCTTGTGAGTAGCAAAGCATTCTTTTCAATGATTTTTTTGTTTTTAACCATAAATTTTGGTGTCTCTCCTATCAATGTTCTAATCTCTGAGCCTTGCGTTAGAATCGGCCAGTACTTCCTCACTGTATCTGTAACTAAGTTGCTGTTATAAGCATATGTGCTGGCATCCTTACTACTTGACTAATTGCTTTGCTACACCTACATGACTTATTAGGCCTAGATGAAAAGTAAGGTTTCCCAGTATCATTTCTATGTACAATACTATCTGTAATGATACCGTCCAATTTGCTGTCTCTATAACCTCTGTCACTTAACCTCTCCTTCATATTTCCTATTTCCTCATTAAAACTTCTGTCCTCTGCTCCCAATCTCAAGGTTCTAAGAGCTTGTCCCTTCACTATGTTGTCAAATATGTACCCTGGGTGCATACTGGTTCTGTAAAGAAGTGTGTTACTATGGCAGTCCTTGTGATAAATATTCATGGTAAACTCTCCTTTTTCATTTTTCTTTATACTAACATCTAAAAAATGAAGCTGTCCTTCTGAATATTGCATAACAAACTTTAAAAAATGTGTGCTATTATTCAACTCTATATGGCATGACCTCAATTGTTCATAAGTTCCCCTCCACAAAAAGAAGAGGTCATCCACAAAGCGTCTATAAAAGATGATTTGACTCCACTTTCCTAGAATGATATGTTCTTTCTCCCGGGTAGCCATAACCAAGTTTGCATAACTGTTTGCGCTCAGGGTACCCATTGCCACCCCCTCCTTTTGTAAATATAGTCTAGGGTTAAATAACATGACATCATGTTTCAAAATTAAATCCATTAACATACGGATAAGGTCTATATTTGCATGATCACATGTGCCATCTGCTTTATGTATATATATATATATATATATATATATATATATATATATATAGTGGATAAAGAATGTGGGAAAGAAATAAACACACTGGGATAACATTTACAAATTATCATTTGTCAAGAAGAGAAATCGTTCTGGGAAAGTAAGGCTCAATAGCCATGGGTCACTGTGTAGTAATAAAGTGCACATAAAGGACTATGTACAATAAATTGAGCCACCCAAATACTTTATTCATTGAATAGGAGTAATCCATTCTTATTTTTACACTGGACCCCCACAAAAAAGCAGATGCACAGACACACACTCTTAAATGGTATAACTTGCTTGGATGCAGCCCTTTTGTAACCTCAGACTGTGTTATAAAAAGTATTGGACTGACTGAGCATACCTGAAATGTAACTCACTCAAGCAACAAAATACATATATAAAGTCACATGTTACATGCCATTGCATTGCTCTGTTAAAAAAAATAACTACAGAGAAATTGTAAAATTTGGAACATGCAACATAACTTATCCAACAAACAACTGTTACATATATATATATATATATATATATATATATATATATATATATAAAAAAAAAAATATATATATATATATATATATATATAGATTCCCTTTATAATCTCGAAATACTGAAATATCGAATTTCAAAAATGAAAACCAAAAACATGACAGTTAAAGCACACACGCAAACACAAATACACCTACCTCCACACAACAACACAAACACACACACACACACGCACACAAACACACACACACACACACACACACACACACACACACACACACACACACACACACACACACACACACACACATGCACACTTACTACAAGCAGGGGGGCACCACCACTACTTATATATACTAACTCTGAGGTCGCACTAAACACCAACACACACAAAACCCATCTACATACATTCCACACCCCCCTCACACAAACACACATCACACAAATACAAACACCACCACTCTCAACAATGACACACTCACACTCTCACCTATGTACCCTAACCCACACCTAACACTCCCCGACACAATCAGAAACAGACAAACCCTCCCCAAAACCTTTAAAAATCACCACACTTACCTAACCTGCCATCAGTACCACGAGATGACATTTCTGGGTTCGATATTCTGTAGTTTCACGCAACTGCATATTCGACAATTTGGTCTCGAGATACTAAAATTTGACATTTCAGTATTTCGAGATTCCAAAGTGTTTATATATATATATATATATATATATATATATATATATATATATATATATATATGCATGTATATATAGGACGAGTAAATAAAAACAACATTACAACAGTAATCAACAAAGAGAATAAGGAAGTACAGAAAACATAGGTGATTCACAGAAATAAATTCATACTAAAGGAAATGAGTTCTGATATGACCATCAGAAACATAATCCTAAATTGCCATCAAAGCCATTACACTATAATATTGCTTAGGACTTGTAATGCAGAGGAATGTTAAAGTTGGGTTTACGTCACAGCAAAATTCTCCACATTTCCAGTGTAGAAGGCTCCACCTCCTAAACTTTCAGCTATGAAGTCACTCTACTTCAGAGAAAGGGTTATTTTCCCTGCATTACTTTCTAGTGAGACCAGTGCATTTTCACACTCATAGACACTTGCAGAACTGACTTTTCAACTATATGCAACTAGCAGTGAAGACAAAATGACACAAGTCAAAGGTTTAGCGTATTTAAATGACAATAAGTTAGACACCATATCCATGCTAAAAGGGTGTCAATATTATATAAAGACATATGAAGCAGCTAGTACAAGTTCTATAGAGCAAAGATCAACCAGACTGTCAACAACCACCCACGTAGTGTTGTGAGGCATGCTATGCCAAGATACCGCTCAACTGTGCAGATTTTCACAGAATGTCTAGATTTTTGCTTCATATTTTTGGCTGATTCCTCTTAAAATTTGTGTTTTTGTGGCAAATCATTGATGTCAGTAAATTATGATGGGCATTTCAGTTTCAGACTTCTTATCTTTCCAAACATGAATGCTGATGCAAAGCATGTTATTCTATTAGCCTACTAAGTTAATACGAACAATATATCAAAGTTGTCCTTACTTTTGGGCTTTTGTGCCTTGACTATTTTTGGCTTTGTCTAGATTTCCAGGTATGTATGCCATTAAAAGCAGTGTATCAATCAAGTTTAAACTTCAGTATATAATATATATATATATATATATATATATATATATATATATATATATATATATATACATACACACCAGGGAACATAGAGCATACTTTGGCTGCAAGCCTCACTTAATAATAAAGAGTACTGTAGGAGTGGCATGGCTGCCTTGTACATGATCCCAACTTTAGGGACCTGCTGGCATGGGCCATGGACATGCATATAAATATTTATATCTATATATATCTTTATATCTATATTTATGGATAGATAGATATAGATCTTTATCTGTCTATCTACCTACCTATGTATAGGATCTTAGTTACAGACACGTATGGTAGAATCACATCAGGTGGAAAAAATAGTAAAAATGAAATTTGGTCAAAGATTCATTTAATTGATCACATTTAGTCTAAAATAAAACCAAATACTTTATTTCTGCTAGATGTTAAATAAACAAATTCACAAAACACACGAGGGGCAAAAGTAAAATGGCAAGTGTGTTTTGTAGAAGGAGCAATTCTCCACAAACCCTGAACTCATATATAGCAACTCCATGGTTGAACCAAACTGGAGAAGAGAAAAATCTTCCAAAACAATGAAATTACTGGAGGAACACACTTAGAAATGACACCAGCATCATTTTCCATAGGAAACAATGATTGCAGGTTCCACCACAGGAATTATGTATTGACTGCAACCATTGTAAACTAACAAGAACATCATTAACTTTATCAAGCACACATTAAAAAATATACCAGGAACACCAACAACAACGCACATTCAGCAAAAATTAGCTAACTAAACCACTTCTCAAAATTCAACCTGAAAATGCAACCAAGACAGGCATAAGACTAAATGTGGTTCTACTAAACAATAAATGTGAGTTGTGCCAGGTTTTTTAACAAATGTGATTCAACCAAATGCCCAGCAAATGTCTGACATATAGTTACATGCTGTAGTACATTAGGTACCAATATACAGTGGAAGCCCTACAGACTCAGTACATTTCAATGAAACTCAAAATGAGACCGCAGTTTGAAAACTGATCAACTACTGTAGCATACAGGGACAAGGCCTTCATTATGGCAAAGGTAGCCTGAGTTTGATTAGTGGCTTGCACATTTGATGGAACTGATAACAGAGGATGGGCATGCCTTATGGTGAGGGGAGAGTTGAGTAGGACACTTACTTTCATAATCCCTCAGAAGAGGGAGAGGCATTCGGTAGGGAACCGGATGGCAGACATTATATTCTGGCAGCCTTCATTAACAAGCCGACAGAAACAAGCACTTAAAGGGAAAGGCATTGTGGTACCTTGCAGTGGTCTGAATTGCTCATCCTCCTGCCCCAAAGGAAGGGTATGGATATTTAAAATGTCCTCTAAGCTGGGATGCTGAGAGGGCATTTGTGATCCTCATGGCCAAGGGCACTGAAAAACAGAGATTCCATTTTCATGAGATGATACTCATGAATTCAAATTCTATTTTAAAAAATAAATTAGCATTATGGTAATTTATTTTTTAAAATAGAAGTTTAAATAGAATATTAAACTTTTATCATGACTCCATATATATATATATATATATATATATATATATATATATATATATATATATATATATATATATATATATAGGCAAAATGAAAACAATTTTGGCTGTAGAACAGCCAGTAATGCAAACTGACAGAATTTTAAGTATTAAATATGAGAAGAAACACAAGAATTATAAGTATTAAATATGAGAAGAAATACAGGCTGTGATGAATGAGTGTTGTGGCCTAAAATGACAAATTCTGTGAATTTGAATGTCTTTTCAATATTCAGACAGTCCAGATGTGAGATTTATTAGGATTTTTCAATGAAAAATGGAAAATTGGTGTCCCTGTTCATGGTTGTTTGGATGATACTCACTCAGGACAGCTTTTCCTCTGTGTTTCTGGGGACTAACTACCATGGAGAAAAGAATGGACTTGAACTTAGCTGAGGGAGGTTTGAGGATTAACAACCACAGGAGGCAAAAAAAAAAAAAAAAAAAGATATTATAGAAGCGAATCCTGAAACTGAACAACATGAGGCTTAAAATGCATAAATTCCAAATAGATAGACTATTAATGACAGATCACAGGCTGTGGCATATTATATGGGTATATTATTGACACCATTATTAATTTAAACTTCTATTCATGCTGATATAGTAAGGGAAAGCTTTGCCCAGCCATGTCCTCACTGCTTAATTATTCTCATTTTAAGGTTGCTCAGCTTCTTGGATTAGTGCAATTCCTAGTTTCAGATGTACTCTCTGAGGCTGTGTTACCATGGATGGTATGGAGTGAAAATAACTGTAGGAAGTGTGGAGATGCAGGGGCTATTCCACTCTGTATTCAGTGTTTTATAGATTGCATTCTTCAGAACCGCACTTTTGATCTCCAGTCTGCCAGTTTTCAGGACTTTGTCCATTTAGGTATTTTCAGTTTTAAAGTTTTATCTTAGGATGTTCTAATTTTGTGATAGTGCAGTATTTAGCATTGTCACCTCACTGGTCTTTGTTTTCTGGTTTCATTCCTGGCTGCAATATCTTCATTGTGGAGTCTGGATTTCCTTCTTATAAATATGTGGAATTTTAGGTTCTATATTACATTAATGAAACATCGTAACATCGACCCGTATTCATTGAAATGCATTTACACGAATCGATGAATACTTCAGGTCAAAGATGTAGTTGGCCAACTACACAGTGTTGCCCTTTCTAATGCTGTATTGCCATCTCAGAGTTGGTATATTTAGTTAGGGGGGTGTGAGGGGCACAACCCCCCCACATCAGGGGGTTGTTTTAGGTTAGGTTAGTTACGTGGGATTGCGGGGCATGTGCTTTTTTGCACTGTAAGTATTCATCAATTCGTGTAAATGCGTTTCGATGAATACAGGTTGATGCTTAGGTGTTCGATATTACGTTTCGACATTGTAATATAGATGCAAATTTTAGTGTCTGCTTTTTTTTTCCTTCCCATCCCAAAGAGATTTTACTCAAGTGAATTACCAATTATTTAATGTTGCTTGTGTGTGTGTGTGTTTGTGTGTGTGTGTGTGTGTGTGTGTGTGTGTGTGTGTGTGTGTGTGTGAGTGTGTGTGTGTATGTGTGTGCATGCGTGTGTGTGTGTCTGTGTGTGCGCGTGCATGTGTGTGCGTGTGTGTGTGTGTGTTTGTGTGTGTGTGTGTGTGTGTGTGTGTGTGTGTGTGTGTGTGTGTGTGTGTGTGTGTGTGTGTGTGTGTGCGCGTGTGTATGTGTGTGTGTGTGTGCATACAGTGTATTGGGGGTATGCCTATGCATCCTGAGATGGACTGGTATCCTGTCCAAAATTAGTCCACTGCCTCATTTCAATGGTTTAACAGGCTGTTCTCTGGTACCCCCTAGCCACAAGTAAGATAACATGAATATTGGTGACTGAATAAATGAAAGAACTATGCAGTCAAATGTTAGAATCAAAATGAGAAAAAAAAAGGAAGGAACAAATGATATTATTATGGCACCTAGCTACATTTGGAGGGTATGCATGCTTTGTTGATAGAATGTTTCTTCTTCATCATAGAGGGACAACAAGTGAAACTGGAAAATTAAAAGCATGGTTGAAAGAAAAACTGAATACAGGATGACTCGGTATTGGTCTAGCTGGAGATATACATATAGGTAGATTAAGAGGTTATATGCAATAAAATAGATGGAGAGGTGATACAGGAGGTGGTGAATCATGAAAACCTAAAAAAACAGGCAATGAATGCACAGTTTAGTATAAGTAAAAAGTCAGGAACACGTGCAGAGTATTAGTGCAGCTAGATGTCATGGGGCAGGTCATAGGTGCCCCAACTACGACTTTCTTACTGAAGCAACATTTATACTGTAGACCCAGAATCTCCAGTATCTTGGGAGACCAATAATGCAAATGGAAACTGTATTATAAGGTTATGTATACATTCAGTTAAATCAGTGGTACACACAGGGCACACAGTGTCTATGCCCTGCACGTACCACTGTTTCACGTGGTACGTGCAAGGCATACAGTGGCTATCCCAACAGCCAGTGCATAGAGTGTGCATCCAAACAGCCAGTGCAGCCAGTGCATACAGTGTGTACTCCAACAGCCAGTGCATACAGTGTCTACCCCAAAAGCCAGTGCATACAGTGTGCATCCCAACAGCCAGTACATACAGAGTGCATCCCAAAAGCTAGTGTATACAGTATATACCCCAACAGGTAGTGCATACAGTGTGTACCCATCAGCCAGTGCATACAGTATATGCCCCAACAGCCAGTGCATACAGTGTGTACACCAACAGCCAGTGCATACAGTGTGTACACCAACAGCCAGTGCATACAGTGTGTACACTAAAAGACTTAAAGAGAAGCAGCATTGACAAGATCTGTCAATTAGCACAGAGGATTGAGGCAATGAGCTGTTTATGAGCTGCTTCCTACATTTAAGGGTAAGATTTGTTCTACCTCAGTTTACCTACTGTATGACTCTGAGCAAGTCACCTAACCCAGTGTTCCCTGTTCACCCCCTGAAAAGTGATGTTTGTGTACAGCAGACCTTCCAAGTTCACAAATGACTAAAATAAATACATGTTCCTGCTAAATACATGCATGGAGACAACCTTTAGCTTTACTGTGAACACGGACCCTTTCCTGATGCTATTTCAGTGATTATTGTAGCTCTGTTATTTCTTTTCATTCTTCAGTTCCTTTTTCCTAGTATCACATATGGATAGCAATATATTGCATGTAGCAGGATATGGAGTAATCCCATGGTTCATAGCAGAAACAATAGATTCACATGTGACAACCTTATGTTAAGGGTTACACTAGTGACTTCAGTCATCTAATGGTAAGGTTTTCAAGCAGTATTAATAGGTTGGCCTAGTGCACAGTTACCTGGTACACAAATGGTAACTGTGTAAATGATTTAACAGGCAGAGCTCAGGCTCTAGGAGCTCTTATATCTCAACAAAATGTTTGTTGGAGGTGAAGGTTCTTCTCTTTTTTTACTTGAGTTTTGACAAAATTCATGTTGAAGGTGGTCTAGGTTGCACAATACATCTCAGGACTAAGACTGAAGAGTTTGGAGTAAGAAATGAATCCACTAAAGCATCCATCAAATTTTTAGCCATAAACAGCACAAAAGTTAAAAACTATAATTTTCTTTCTTTCGATTTCTAATCAGGTATTTCTGCCATGTGTATTGCACTTTGTTAAACTAGCACAGCTTCCCTTTAAAATAACTGTTTAGTAAGTCTGCATTGAAGGCTTTTCGTGTGAGCAATCTCACCAGGGTCAAGATAAATCTACTATATTATAAAATACTACACATCAATATTTATCTTGGTAAACTGAAATAATAATTTACTTATAATGATGACAGGTAGAGTGTAATTTTACCCTGCAGAGCTTTCAAAACAAAACATGCTGAGGAAACACTTAAGAACCACAGTAAATGTAAAGCTTTAATTATGTTTAAAATTTAATTATATATTTTAGATAAAACCGAGTCTTTCTGTGCTCCATAAGATGCAGGTCAAGAGATTTACTCAGAACCAATGTATTGACACTGGTTTCAGATATTATGAAAGCCTATAATCAGTTGTATAATACAATACTGCAATCATAGTTTTACCCAAAATACTACATGCACTATGATTATATTAGTTGTAAGTGTGTATCCTCTGGATGTCATTTTACTGTATTTATTACTGCTTCTTTTAAGCATATAGTTTGCTTTTGGCTAAGAATAGTCTTTTTAAATCATTCTAAAACAAATAGAATACTGGACTACAGTGGGTTTCATTTTTGCCTAGACCACCTGATCATTTGCCCTTTTTCCATGTTATAGTTAGAATTTTGGTTAACTGCATCATTGCATTGATTCTTTGGAGAATTTCTTTAGCTAAGATCAAACGTAAAAGGCAAGAAGTATGCATAGTTTAGACATATCTATCAAATTGCATGTTTTTATTTTTGGATGTAAGAGAATAAGAGAAAATCAGAGAAATTCATCGAAGACATGGGAGGAACACATACACTCAAAAAAAAAGTAATTATGTCAGGACTGAGCCCAGCAACCCATAAAAGGCACATTATCACAGAACTACTGAATCCCCCCACGAACTAGTGTAGAGGTTCCACTATGAGTGGATGAAAGCAAATTCAAAGAGGATAGGAATAACCATAGTGTAGAATATAGTGTAGTGTATGAAATACATTTTGGCTGCATTTGCAAAATTTAAATATTGTTGCAAACCGCAGCTGTGATTTGATGAGCTGCAGAAATGTTCCATTAAAACTTGCCATAACCTGAAAGTTAGCACAGTAATTCTGTTGGATCTAAGTCATACCTCATTAATTCCATTGAATATATTCCACTAAGGTTGTAGACCAAGGTATTACAGTGCCTGTGGGTCACTTTTCCACCTACAGACAGTAAGGTGAAATTCTATTTGGTGCAGGACAGTTGTGGATGGGAAGTCCCTGATTTACAAATGCACACCTTTACCCAATATTAGTTTGCTACTAAGAGAGATTAGGTTAACCCAGTCATCCTGAAAATTTGAATATTTTGCAAAGGATAGGGTTGATAGTGTTTAGGAAATTATTTCAATATAAGAATGGGAACAGAGGAATATCTGGTTAAGACAGTGTTAGCATTATGGCAATTGATGTTTAATAATGAAACTCTTGGAGGAATGTGGAATTCTGGCATGACTCACTTGATAGAATACGGAACAAAAATGCAAGGAGACTTCCTCCTGTAGTAACATATTTTATATGCTACTACAAAGGAATTTATTCCACAAGTTGTTTTCAAGCAGAAATTCCCCAAGGTATCATTAGGGTGGCTGGATTATACAGGGCTTGCGATAGGTATGAGGATGCTGATGTCATGGTATGAATGTTGAGCAGCTGGCAGATTATGTCAGAATGCAATGAGACATCTATGCAGATTGCTAAGAGAAACTTCTGGAGCAAACAGTGGCATAGATTGAATAAGGAAATTACTTAGGGTCTGACAGAGTAATAGTGGTATTGTGATAGGGACCTTGGAGGGGGGGGGGGGTAAAGTTGGCACTGAATGTGTCAGCCAGTATGTTGGCTATATGTGCTGGCTCAGTATAGGAGGTGCCATTGTGCAATAAACCAGAGCAAATCTGGGTATTGCCTTGGAGGTTTTTGATATAGCTGTAGAAGGCTATGTGGTTGTTTTTTGTGTTAGCCGCAATTCTGCCTTCATAGCTGGCTTTAGAGGATTTGATAAGGGATTTCAGCTTTTTGTTGAGACTGATAAGGGAGGTTTTCCAGTCTTGTCCATTGGCATGGATGCCGAGAAGTTAGCCACCTCTGTTTTTAGGAGCCCAAAGTCGGCTTTAGAGAAGTTTTGCAGTGTGGTCACCTTAGCAGGGGGTGTAGTTGAGATGGAGATTTCCATGGTGATCAGTTTGTGGTCAGATTTAACCAGGGAGGAATTGACTGTATGTGTGGAGCAATGCTCTCCCATGTTGGTGATAACCAGGTCGAGGATGTTGCTTCCTCTAGTGGGGGTCAGAATGAGCTGGTCCAGGGCATTGGAATTGGTAAATTCCAGAAAGCGTTGGGCCTACACATTTGGTACTTGAATAGTTTTCCCAGTTGATGGAAGGGTAGTTGAAGTCACCCAGTATGAGAGTATTGGGTTGGACCTTGATAGATTCCAGGGTGCTTAGGAACTTGAAGTGAGAGTCTAGGGACATGTTTGGGTTCTGTAGCAGGCTATGACTTGTATCACCATCTTACTCAGTGTTAGTTGTACCTGAAATATCTTGAATGCATTATGCTGGGCTACCAGTCTAGAGGTGTGCATATCCTTTAAGAATATGGAGACAGCACCCCATTTGGAGCTTCTGGACGTATTCTGGAGCTGAAAGGTATGGAATGAGTTATAGCCTGGGAGTGCAGGTGTGGTTTCTGCCTCTTTAAACCAGGTCTTCGTTACAGCACAGATGTTGACATTCTCCATTTTGAGGAAAGCTTCGAGTGAGTGCATCTTGAGATTTAGACTTCTAGCACTGTGTAGCATGACCTTCAGATAGCATTTGTTGTTTGCTGTTATGGTGGAATTTTGGTCTTTTGAACACTGCCTAAAAAGGCACTATAGGGGTGGCAAGAGCCTTAGCCAGTACACAGAATTCCAGGGGTGACAGATGCAGGCCATCTCTGGCAAAGCATCAAGGTCTGTCGAGCATGTCGTCCCAGGCAGACACATACTGAATCCCCTTAGAATGACACCAGAAACTTAGCCAATTGTTGAAGTCAATCATTTTCTGCTCGTACTATGGTATCATTCTGGGTGATGGTAGAATACTGCTCAAGGCTAGGGTCATACCTGCCTGGACCACATAATCCGAGAGTTCCATCACATTTCTTTTCATGTAGTCCAGGGAGGTATGTCTCAGGTCATTCACACCCACATGGACAATGACTGAGTCATATTTGTACTTGTTGTAGAGTGACCTGAGTGCATGTGCTATGTGGAGGATCCTGGCACTTGACTATCAACTTCTGCTTCTTCAGCCTAGTGAGTTGGACATCAGTGTGCCTCACAACTGAGTCCCCTATGATTAGTACATTGGGAAAAGTGTTTTGCCTTAAGGGCTTAGGTTGAGGGGCACACTGTGGTGGTGAGCTATGTGTTCTAGGGTTGGTGCTGTGTTGTGCTGGTCGAGTGCATTTCTGTCTCGGGGGTCTCTGCTGTTTCGGTAAATTTTTATTTTGAGCCTGTATGAAGGTGGGTGTATGGTTTGTGTTTCTATGTCTGGGTCGTGATGGTTGGTGTTTTGGAGGGCTGTGTGTTCTATGTAGTGAGTTGCAGGTATTGACCTTCTCCTCTTGACCTGCTAGTCCGGTCTCAGTTGTACTTCCATTTTGGTGATTTAAGTGGATCTCCCACATGTATGAGTGTTGGGAGGTAAGAGGAGAGGGTTGTCTGTGTACATCAGGCAGTTCCTGCACTGTCTCAGAATGCCCAAGTGCACCAGGTTAGCAGGAGAAATCACAGAAAATTATGTGTATAAGGAGGAGAGGTGGGGAGAAATGATGCACCCTTGGGGAGGTTAATGGGGGATTTTCTCATCTGCAAATATATATTTTTTTTACAAAATATTCATTTAGCTTGCTGAATCTTTATTAAACATAGGGAAAGTAGCAGTTCCACTGTCTCCCCATTTTTTAAATGATAGTTTGCAGTTGATTCTGTTGCTGGCTCACTCCTAAAACACAGGAAGCAACTAAAATCGATGTCTCTCTGTTTTTTTTTTATGTTAAAGCTGTATATCCAGTTTGTCTCTTACCCCATTGTCAGTCATAGGTTTTGGAATGTATTATATCCCATGTTTAAGCACTAACCCCACAATACCTATTACAGCTCATTGTATTGCTGTAGTGCTCCAAAGAATACTACTTCCGCTCAGTGGCTGCTCTTACTGGAATGCTGTAATGTTTGACTAACTAGATAACCATGCCTTGTTGTTTTAATTCTTTGCATCCCTAGCAATGTGTGTGTGTTTTTTGGCTTAATCAGCACTTGCTCAACTGGCCCTATTTTCAAGGAGTATTCCTATTTTTATCCATGCACATGATGTATCTGTTTTTGCAGGTATGCCCCTATTCTAAGGCTTGATTTACACCTTCACACAATTTTCCGAATCTGCCACACCACATGTGATTTTTAAAGCTGTCTAATACATAGAATTATACTACATAGTCAATATACCGGTGGCACAGATAATTTAAAGAAAGAGGACGCCCGTCTTACATTTCTCTTTTTCAGAAGCACAAACAAATGTCCTTTTGTGGTACAGTTTTTCAATACAGTTCATCTAAGGCTACAGATTTTACACCGCCTCTTTGATAAGGTGCTTGCATTTTTCCATAAGTTTTGCCACTGCTTTTAAACATGTTTCTGAGTAATATCTCATATTTCTGCCCAAAGCAGGGAGCGTTATGTGCTCTTTGGTATTCACATTTTTTCTAACTAGATGCCCAGATTTGTGTCTGCCTGCACATACTTTTCAAGGGGGTTTGTTCCTACTTTTCAAGGGGGTTTGTTCCTACTTTCATTGTCTTCGGGTTCTGAAGAGGTATGAGTCCTGCCTTGCTTTTGTAATGTTTTTAGTGATTATTTTCCAGATATTAGATACTGAGCACTGTTTGCATTATGTTGTTTTCTGAACAGCATTAGTGTATGCAAAGTTTGCCATATGAGTGATGTGCCAGTTTAGTTTTTGTTTGTTATAGTTGTTCACCAGTTCAGTTATTTGTCTGCAGTTGTTGCTTTATATCAGTATTAGAACCTGTTAAAAGTTATTATTTTAATAAGTTACAGACATTCCATATTCCACAATGTGCCTTGCGATACCTCTGAAAATTTTTAACTGACTCTATGTACTTTTTCATTTGTTTATTTCTTAACAGAGCTTTAATATTATATTATGTTCAATCATACCTCTCAACCTGGAAACATCAAAAATCTGGACAAGGACCATGAAAAATAGGTACAAATCTGTATGCTGATTAACATATGATTTGCATACATAATTATGTAACCCCACCCATACCAATGGAATTGTGGGATAAACAAACGCAAACTGAACAGAACTAAAATATGGCATCAGAGCCCACCTGCAGCCATTCCAATGTCTCATTACCTGGTTATTTTGCCCTATTTACCATAAACACTATAATGTGCATACTGCTTTACTTCTACAATGTTTATTTGGATTCATTTAAACATTTTATTTTATATTTTATAGCATAAACACTATTCGACCTCTGCTAAACAAAGCAATACAGTCTCACAATGAAAATAGACTTGGCATTAACTTCTCTGCCGAAACTCACATTCATTGAAACAGCATTGATACCTACATTCAAAGAAAATGCATCTGGCCAGTGGTGGATAAAGACTAGCTTTGGGTGTTTTTAAATCATAGCCCCCCTTGCACACAAAACATACATGTGTTCTTTGATACACCTTCCTGACAGTATTAAGTTATATTCCTCGTATAATACAGCACACTTGTTACAGCGCATTTTAGAAGTAAAAATCACATAATTCCACATTAAGGAGATATATAACTAATGAAGAGGTTGCTGCAAGCAAACAACTTAAGTCTTCATTGTTTCATCTACAAATAAAGTGCCTGTTGCCCTTGAGATATAAATTGCATATGTTGCATAAAAAAATGCTAAGCTAGTAATATTACAACAGGGAATGGATCATAGTAACAAAACTTCCGGTAACAAAATCAAAGCAAACCAAACCAACGAAAGGAACCAGAAAACCCAAAGCGGCAACGTTACGATAACAGTTACAATACTCCACACGTTGTCACAGGTATTAGAGTGCTGCAGTTGGAATAAACTCTCCTTGGTATTATAAATCACGAAACAATTCACGAAACAATTCTATTTATTGTTGAAAAGACTTGAAGTGTTATAATTTAGTACACTTTTCGTCGCCCAGTAAAAACGCAACTTCCTCAGAAGACAACATCAAATGCATTCAACCCTTTTTATATGTGGACCATGTTAACTGAATAATAATTAAATTAGTAAAAATGCTCATATATACATCCTTCCTTAATACTTCTATGTTATTATAACATTTTTAAAAAATAAAAACGTAACCACATATTAGTATATTTTTGTGTATGTTATATAGCATATATATATATATATATATATAGCATTTTCCTGGGTTTTTACTGGGCGACGAAAAGTGTACTAAATTATAACACTTCAAGTCTTTTCAACAATAAATAGAATTGTTTCGTGATTTATAATACCAAGGAGAGTTTATTCCAACTGCAGCACTCTAATACCTGTGACAATGTGTGGAGTATTGTAACTGTTATCGTAACGTTGCCGCTTTGGGTTTTCTGGTTCCTTTCGCTGGAACAGGGAATGGATGGCAAACTGATAACAGGTTCATAATTACTACATATTCTCCGCCAAAGAGGACATTTTCAAGGCTGCAAAGTACAACAGAATACAGTGTCAGCAATCTATCTACATGCTGTGGGACTAGAACCCACAGCCTTCTATATCAAAAACAAGTATTCTATCTGTCATACTACTGACAACACAAACACACCATAAGCAGCATTACACATCTCTCCCCCTGAAGACCTATGCAGCATAAGAAATCTGTAAATAGCCAACATTTATTGGGAAGGGGACAAAAGCCCAAAACCAGGGACACAAACATTGCTTGTATGATCTTAGAAAAGTTGCTACTATAAAATGTTTCGTGTTACCAACCATGCATTTCCTGACAGACAGAAAGACAAACTTAAATGGCTATGATTATTTAGTGAATTAAGTTCTCACTGGATTTGCCAGAAAATAATAATTTTAAGAGGAACAGACCAAAAGTATATATATGACAAGAATATATGAGCCAAACATTCCAGACAGAGAGAGAGACAGACACAGCCAGACAGACCATGAACAGACCTTATAAAATGCAGATAACACAGCTTGAACAGACCTTGCAGACTGCTTAATTGCAATTGGCTAATGGCTTGAACAGAGCGGACCTTACAAAGAATTGGCTAATGGCTTGAACAGACTGACCTTGCTTAAAATGCAAGGTGTAAAGTACACAACACTTTGGCCCAGCAGCACGTAGTTCTTTCATGCTTAGTTCTGATAACATTAACATCTTAAAATCGATGTTAAACAATTGGCAGTTAACAGTAAATCTACCAAAATCATTATAATTCAGATATTCAGTAAATTCATTAAAAATAAATTGTGGGCCCTTCCAGGTGTCTAAGGATTGAGGAATCTTCCAGGTAGCATCTCCACATATCTATGTGATTAAGAAAAACGTTCTTATTTTTGTCATACAATAGAACCTGATCAAAATATCCCATGAAAATATCAACATATAAAAGGTGCAAATGCTGCACTCATGGCAGTACCTGTACGTTGCAAAAAAATAATTAATTTATAACAGAAAACATTGTTAGTTAAAACCAGCTCAGTTGACTGAACTAATATGTCATTAAATTCAAATGAATACAAATCAGCTTAAGAGAGCTAATTTCTAATGGCAGCCTGTTGTGTATTATTGTAAAATGCACACAGTTCTTACTTTCACAGCAAAACGTTCTCTAACTTCTCTCAGACAGTAAAAGCAGATGAAATACACTTACACAGCAGATAAAATAAAATTGGGCTTTCATACAAACAGTTCCCGCCCAGAACTGTGTGCATGAAAGTCCGATTTTATTTAATCTGCTGTAGGAAAAAGTTAAAACAGATTCTCTCCCAGACACACACACCTTACCTGTAAATAATTCCCATCCCAGCAAAGTCCCAAGCCAGCAGCGAAAACGGCAGCAGATTTAAAGCAAACAAACTTAAGTCCCAAGCCAGGCGCCAGCACATTAAGTCGCAAGCCAACAATGAAAACAGCAGCAGATTTAACCTCAAATCCAGCATTCTTCTCTCGGCAGCAGTTTCAGTCCAAAACAGCATTCTCTCAGCAGCAGCAGTAACATCTTCACTCTTCAAGTCTTCAGTTATTTTCAAATTCTTTTCGGCAGCAAAGCACTTCCCGCCTGCTCACAGCCAGCCGGAAATGATGACGTGAGCTCCTTGAGCTCAATTCCGACTGGCTGGTAGTGCTGACGGAGCTGACGTCATCATGCACGTGATGACGTCAGCTCTGACAGCGCGAAAATTAAAAAAACAAAAAAAGAAAAGGAAAGAAATCGGAAATGAAGGGGTGCCACTCGGGAATCGTGGCACCCCTTAATTTGGACCCCGAAACTCGGTAAAAACCGAGTAATTCGGGACGGTTGGGAGGTCTGTGTTCAATCATTATTTGTAGGTCAGGCATTGTATATCATTTGTTTCTCCCATCCCCCACCTATGGCATGGCATATTGAAGGTCCAGGGAAGGCTGACACAGAAGCAAAAAGTTAAATTTAATTAATTGTTGCTTTAAGGCTACTACAGCACTGTGTTTTCAAGTTTTCCTTTTACTTGCTTTATGCATGATGCAATACGTCTTCTGAGACTGTATTTGGTTAAAACATGCCATTTGAAAACTTGACTAATTCTGTGTTAAATACTTGTTTCTATTATCCTTTAATAACAATTAGTATTGCCCCTGTGAAAGGCACACTGTGGTCTACCAAATGGTATATTTCAGGTAGCATCTGCCCCCATCCCCATATTGTTACTGGGCTCATTCTGAATCCACTAACATATTTCATTACTGTACACCTTTGGGTACCTACTTTGGAATTCAAATCTGTGAAACAGCTACTTTGTTTTGTTCATATGCATTTTAATTGCCTACTCTGTCATATCTCCCCTGTTTGTTTTCCGCACTTTTAGCAGGGGGTACAGACATTGCATTTGCATGTTTTCCCCCCAGCTCTACATTCTTATTTTTTGTTTAAAATTGCTGCTAGAGTTTAAACTTCTCCTTTGCAAGGTGCCCTAAAATGTGTGTGCCAACAGATCATTCACTCATAACATGAGATGGGCCTACTTTGCTGTCCTTTTACCCCCTATCCCCATCCTCATCCCTAACCATTCTGCCCTTCTGTAGCAAGCCACACCTTTCATAGCATCACCCCTTAAATAATCCATTCCCCTCTTAGCATATTATCTTAGTATGGCATATAATTTTATAATTTTATTCTTTAACATGCTTAGGTTGCTGACAGACACAATTCCTCTCCATCATGCATCTCGCACGACTTACCAGCTCATAAAGCAAATATTGTCAATGCTTTTTGAAACTACATTAGTCTTCCATACCCTACTGAATATAGTAAAATCTTGCTTACTTTGTATATCTGGTCAGTTATTGACCCCAGGCTGAGACTGAAATTGGTTAGAACTGAGCAGTGTCCTACAGCAGTAAACAAATTCAAATAAATAGAGACAGGTAAACAACATATATATATATATATATATATATATATATATATATATATATATATATATATATATATATATATAAAACTTCCCATAACTCCCTTTGAATTCAGCACTGCTACAATACTTAACTAGTAACAAGACATTCTAACAGGTAATATTTCACATTATGAGCTGCAGTCATAAGTTTTCCTATCCTCAGAAACAGAAAAGATGAGAACAGAAAAATAAGGGAGAAAATGAAAGGAAAAAGAAAAGACAAGAACAAACCCTGCTGTGTTTACTTTACTTTACTGTAGAACTACTGGTCACTAATAACGATCTCCTTATCTCAGTTAATAAACTCTATGTTCATTTAATTTTTTGACTATATTTGCTTCTCCTGACTATGCTCCTTCGTCCATCATTCCTCCATAGTGGAATTTGTCTCCCTAACTATATTCTTCTTCAAACATTCCTCCATAGTGGAATTTATCTCCCTAACTATATCCTTCTTCAAACATTCCTTCATAGTGGAATTTGTCTCACTAACTATATCCTTCTTCAAACATTCCTCCATAGTGGAATTTATCTCCCTAACTATATCCTTCTTCAAACATTCCTCCATGGTGGAATATATCTCCTATAATTGTACTCTTCATTCCTGCACTTTTCTTCTATTGCCACTCATTCAAGACAATTCTGAACACACTAATCCTAAATCTTTCTGTCACCTCATTCTCTTATTATTGGTGCACACAACCTCCCGACCACCATGTTTTGTCTTTCTTACTATCTTCTCCTCACCTCCCTTGTACCACAGTCTTTATAGCCACAATTGTTTTTTTTTCTACCATCTTGTTTTTGCATTCCCTATTCCACAGTCCTCAATGGTTGCAACAATGAACACTGTGCTCACACTCCACTCCCTCTTAATACTAATTTCTGTTACACTATATTCCCTTTCTTTATTAATAATCTGTTGTACTCAACTCCACCTACTTACTAACAGGTATTACACTCAACTCTCTTTACTCACTAAAATCTGTCACACTTCAATTTTTCTTCCTGCCAACACCTGTTACATGCCACTGGATCTCTTAAATGTCTATCACACTCCACTCCCTTACCTTACTAACGCATGTCACACTCCACCATCCTCCTAACATCTGTCCCACTCCACTCCTCTCCCCTGTCTCTTCTTATTAACATCTATCATATTCCGCTCCTTCACTTTGTTAATATCTGTCCCACTCCCTCTCTTTGATAACGTTTATTCCACTACACTCTCCATCTCTCCTTACTGACATTTGTCTCACTACACTTTCCTCTTCTTCCGACATTTATCACATCCCACTTCCTCTCCTTACTAACATTTCCTTACTTATGTGCTCCAATACACTCCTTATGCTTACTAACATTTTCACACTCCCCACTCAGTCCTTACTAATATCTGTCAAATACAATTCCCTTTCCTTTCTAACATCTATCACATTGCACTCCCTTTACTTTCATTGGCATATTCTACTCACTGTACCACACTCAGTCACATACCTCTCAACTGTCCAGATTTTCACAGAACATTCAGATTTTTACCTATTATTTTGCACTGCTCCTCATAAAATTTGTGGGTTTCTGGCAAATCACTGAGAATGGAAATAACTATATAATGACAGAGTTTTCAGTTTCAGACTCACTTCAGACAGACTTGAATTTCATATCCTTCAGAAATGCCTACCCATGCAATACCTTTTAGTCTTTCAACCTTCTAAATTCATAAGACCAATATTTAAAATCTATCCTATATTTGGGCCTTTGACCCCCATTATTGCTGTCTTTGACCAGACATTTTGGGCTAAGAGGTTCAGAGGTATGAAGTCATATTCTACTCTGTCCTTACTAACATCTTGTACACTCCTCTCTTTCTCTTTGTAACATCTGTCACATACCACTTCCTCTCCTCACTAACATCTGTCATAGCACACTCCCTAGCCTCACTAACATCTGTCATTTTTCTTCAGAACTCTTCAGAACTAGCCTTGGCAGACCCTAGTACTTAGTGGCAGACATTCTTCTTCATAACTTCTCTCTCATACTCAGTGCTGGAAGCACTGTACACACCATTTGGGCGCCAAACACTTTACGTAAGTCTCAAACATTTCTCTGTCTCTCTCTCTCTCTGTCTCTCTATTTTCCCACGTTTTAACCAACTACACACAGCCTTTATTGGTGGGAGCACTAATCACTGACATTGCAGTCTATTCTGTAATCCACAAAGAACAAACTGCAAACCAAGGTAGTTCAAAAGTCTGGACACAGTACACTTGGAGTCACAATTTTTGATAAAAAGGATGCTTTAATATTGAAATGCTGATAAAAGCAAGCGCTTTTTGTATTCTTAACAAAGGTTTCTTCCGATAAAACCATGTTTGAAAAATTGAGTCCATATATACACCAATGTAGATCACATGAATGCCAAGCCCCCAGTGATGTCATGGTTCCTTTGGGAGGATTTAAAGAGGATATTTAGAAGAGTTAAAGGGCCATGCATGTAGAAAACTGACATGAATTACAAGAAAATTAAAGATAGTTTATACATGTGCTTCTGATGTTTTTACATACTAATAGGTTCATAGGTTCATAGGTAGGTACTAGACTATCGGCCCAAGGGCCTAAGTAAGCCTAGCCAACAAGGTTCCCTGGCTTACGCCACCCAAGAAAGTCATTTTCCTGTACCCCTGTTGAGCAGAGCCACAGAAGTGATCCCTGGGGTATATTTCCTATTTCCCATCCACTCATCAAGATTTTTCTTTTTCAACTTTACTTGACATAGATGGGTAGCTTGTTCCAGAGTATGGGAAGTCTCTGGGATAGGAATCTCTCCCTCCAGCATGTCCTGTTTATTGTGGTGACAAGGTGTAGGTCCCTAGAGCATGTTGCTTGGATGGATTGGGATTTCTTTAGGTGTAGCATGTCCAACAGCTCTGGGTTTGACATAGCTTTATATGTTAGGCAGAGATCACCTCAGAGTAGGCAATATGCGATGGAGTAAAGCTGGAGATTTTTGAGATGGTCAGTGTAGGGCATCTCTTTGAGGCCAGTAAAGCTCTTTGTGAGGTACTTCTGTGGCCTTTCCAGCTGCTGCAGATGTCTTGTGAGGTACATTCCAAAAGGGGCATTGTACTCTATAATGGATCTAATGAGTGTTGAGTAGAGGGGAACAATAACCTCTTTTTGCCTGGATGAGAACCCTTTTATGATGAGGTGTGCCACATAGAAGGATTTTCTGACTACTGTGGTGATGTGATTAGGAGAGACTACTGTGCACCTGGGTCCCAAGGTCTCTTATCACACATGCGATGTTAAGTAGACTGCCACCTATGTGGTAGTTCATGGGTACAGAGTTTTTACCAAAGGGGATGACAATGCACTTTTTGGCATTGAGCTTGAGGCCATGGCTCTGATACCAGGCATATGTCTCATTGAGGCCCTTCTGTAGGATGTCCACATCATTTCGGGACTTGACTATGGCTCCTAGTTTGCAGACATCTGTGAACTTCATTAGCCAGAGGCCTTCTTTGTTAGCCTGTACTTCAGAGAAGTAGATACCAAACAGGAGAGATCCCAGGACTGAACCCTGTGGTACTCCACATGTCACTGGTTTGAAGTCAGATTTGGAGTCTGCAACTTTTACAGTGTGGGTTCTGTCAGTGAGCCAGTTGGTAACCCATCTTGTGACATAGGGATTTATACCTAGTTTAGTGAGTTTAGCTATGATTCCAGAATGGGGTATGGTGTTGAAAGCCTTGGTGAGGTCAAGATAGGCTGTGTGAACCACCTTACCCTCATCTACGGCTTTGGTGACTGCCTCAAAGAAGTCGACCAGGTTCAGGAGGCATTATCTGCCTTTCATAAACCCGAACTGGGTGGGGTCCAGAGTTTGGAGGTTACCAATGTCTTTGTTTATGAGTTCCATGATGATACATTCCATGGCCTTACAGACCACGCTCGTCAGGCTAATAGGGCGATAGTTCCCGGGATCAGTGGTGGCTCCCCCTTTGTGGAGTGGGATAACTGTTGCTGTGCACCATCATATTGCAGCCATCACCTTTCTAAGGATTTCAGTTTTAAAATACAGATAATGGATATTTGGTCATTTAAACCTGGCCAGCTCATGGCATTAAGTTTCAATTGCCAATGCCATTCTATTTTTTCTGGATTGAGTGTCCATGGACCCCCCTCTAGCTGACAGAACAAATTGTTCTAAAATGAAAAATTTAAAGGTGTGGTCAGGGTATTCCATGGTATGTTTGGAAAGAGCATTGGTATCCTTTATAGTTCTAATATTCTAAGTGTGCTCATACATTCTGTCACGTAAATGCCTTTCCATCTTAACAACATAAAACCTTTCACAATATTGGCATTCGGCACAATAAACTACTTTAGTAGAATTACAATTCAAATATTTTTTGGGTCTAAACTGGACACCATTAATGACAAGCGAATCACCAGTTAAAATATACTTGCACTATTAGCAGGGGCCACATTTCTCTCACCTCACTAACAGTTCTCACTCTTCCCCCCACTGTTCTTATCAGATCATAGCACTCAGCTGTGGTAGTAGCACTTATCTCTGTAGCCACACTACATAATTTCTTACTCTCACACTTTGTTTTCCATATCACTGTTCTGCTGCAGCAATTTTCCTAGTTATCACTCCCCATTAACAACCCTCTTTCTTCCTACTTGTATCATGTGCATTCTAATTCCCAGTAATGATGACCATGCTTAGCAGTGGCACATGGGTTATAGTGGTTATTCTCTTTAGCATGTCATGTTTACAATTAATTATTACAATGCCAAACACACTTCTGAATTTTCCTCACATTGTCCTCTCGCCTTACTAATTCTTTTTTTCTCCTAATTCTGTCTGGTAACAGCCCCCTCCTAACATGATGCTGATATAACATACTAACGCACATCACACACTGACTCACCTAGGTCCCATGCCCTTGAGCTACAGCAGTCTCATATAGTTACATAGCAGCACTCACTAGATGGGAACAGGTGGCTGACAAACCACTGGGCTCTCCTGCACTTCCTTTGTTATGTTGCTTTGTTCACTACTGAAGTGTGGCATTAAGCTGTGCTTGTAGGTTCAGTGAAGTTTCGTTGAAATTGTAGTATTACATTGGTTTGAGGATGCTGGCTATTAATCTCTAAGATTCTGGAAAAATGTATTCATTCTCAACTTCTTTACCATCTGACCACAACCTCATCCACACCCAACACGGATTTAGGCCAGGACATAGTACCACCACTGCCCTCATATACTTCATGTATACTGTCAACTGAACCCATGATGCTGGTAAAATCGTGTCTTCACTATTTCTTGATTTTTCTAAAGCTTTCGATACTATATGTCACTCTCTCCTTCTGACAAAACTCTCTAACATAGGTGCCTCACCTCAAACTTTAAACTGGTTCATTAATTACCTCACTAACAGGCAACAATCAACTAAATGGCAGAACTCTTACTCCCCGTTCCTAAACACCACCACTGGTGTCACTCAAGGCTCTTTTTTAGGCCCACTTCTGTTTAGCATATTTATTAATAACTTCCACACCACACTCTTTCAAGGCTCAGTCATCCAGTATACAGATGACTCCACTATCATCTGTACTACAAACAACTCCTCAGAACTACACCAACTCACCCAAAATGCCCTCACCTCCACCGAAATTTGACTGTCCAATAATCATTTTGCCATGAACGCCAACAAAAAAAAAAAAAACAAACTACTAATCTTTGCCCCCAAAAAGTCCACATCCCTACAAAAAGAGAACTTCACCATTCAATCCCTAAATGGTACCACCATCAACATTGTATCTAGCACAAAACTCCTCTATGTCAGCATAGACGAAAACGTCACATCCGACCTGCACATCCGGTCCAGTGTCAAAAAGACACATCAAAAGCTTGCCACTCTCTACCGACATAAACATCTACTCAGTGCATCAGCCTGACTTTCCCTTGCCTCTTCTTTTCTATTACTCTCTCTTTTATATGGTGTCCCCCTCCTCACCAACATTCAGTACTCCCTAAAGTCCAAACTAGACTCATGCTACAACAAAATTGCTAAATTTGTAACTAATGCCTCCTACTCATCCCACCACTGCTTATCATTACGGAACCTAAAATGGCTTGAACTCCCCAACTATCTCACCTTTATCCAACTAACTACAGCTCACAAACTCATTCATAATCCATCCATGCACCCCGCTGTATCTTCTATACTTACTTTATACCATCCTAACAGAGCACTCCGATCCAACAACCAACTGCTTGTAAATGTAGAAAAACCCAAACTTTTGGCTGACCAGATGCTTTACTCCTTCACCGTCACAAAACTTTGGAACTCCCTCCCCCAACACTTAGATCCACCTGCTCAGTAACCCTCTTCAAGACATCTCTGAAACAACACCTCTCCTCATATTGGCTGTGCACATGTGCTAACACCACATCTCATATAACTTAACTTTAACCATCACAACTATTCTCACCCCCACTGAACTACTCTGGCATCCTCCTTTTACATCCACCTGTCTTTTTACTTACTCCGCCTCGTCATCCTGTCCACTACCCTCTTCTACTAACCCTAATTGTCCTACCATTGATCCCTCCTGTCTACTTCCTTCTCTTTCTAACCCTTATAGACCTACTATTGAACCAGGTGAGACATTCAGGTACTCTTGCAGCCCTACCTTAATATCATACCACCACTTATATCTGCAACAATATCCACTGACTTTGCTGTTTCCTACAACAGGACTCATAGCCTATCATTCAGCTGTTAATTACACCTCCTAAATGTGTGAAAAGTTTAAGTACCTAGTCTCTGATTAATTCCTATATCTGCTTTGCACCTTCTGCATGAAGTGTCCTGTATAAATTTTGCTACTTGAAAACTACTCATATGGAATCTTCTCATGTATATACTCTGTATTGCTTGTATAATATCTTTGAATTGAGAATGATTACTTATGTACTGCTTTTTCACCAATTGTATAAGCTGCCAATAATATGTACTAAATTACTTTATTAATGTAAATTCTGTATTGTATGTGAAATGTCTTATATGTGGAGCTTTTCTCCCCGGGACTCCACTGAAAATGGGCACTTCTGGCCCAGCTGGACCATCCCAGTAAATAAGTGCAAATAAACAAATTTAGTGCTGCATTTTAACCTTAACTGGAGATTACCTATATTAAAAGTCGATGCTGGAGAACAACTGTGAGAGATACTGAGGCAGTTTTTGACATATGAGATTCTTGAGGCTGGCAATTTGAGAACACTCACAGTTTATATCTACCTGGAAAGTTTTGCTTGATAATTAGTTTGCATATTTGTACATCGGTCTGAAGTTATGTGCTCCTTTATGAGGGTGATATGTTCTGAAAGACATGAACTTATCATGAAGCCCACAAAAGTTTTTTAACATCTCCTCTAGTTTCTTACTGAGATTTTATTTTTTTGCACCAAATGACGTTTAATCTGCACTGGATATACAGTATAATTTTAGGTGGCATGAAGTATTTAGCATGTATAATGAATAGCTGTACTTGTTAATTTTAAGTTCTGCAAATAGTTATTTATTAATTACTGGGACCTTTTGACCAGTTGTATATTGTTATTTGGAAAGTTTGTTTTTTGCCAGTCATATAATGTGCATAATGTTGTTGCCTTATGTTCTGCTCCTAAGTATTTCATTGCATATTTAATTCATGTATTTGGTGTATAGTTACGAGGATTAAATAGTTCTTATTCATTGTTCATTCCCTCATTGTTGTAAAGTACTTTGGGTAAAAGCACTTTAATAACCTTAAATCTGAAGTCGATGTCTGCCTCATAACAGATTATTGTCAATCTGCATCATGTGTCTCTCTGATTCTGTAACACTTCCTTCATCCCCTTCCATCATGCCTCCTTCTTTCCCTTGATCCCAGTCTGCAATGATAGCAGCAGTTATCCCTGCAGGCATTCATGTCTTCTGTTTCATTCATTTTCTCTCAGGTCCATGCACTTTAAACATTACTGTCAAATCTCTGCACTTTAACCTTTATTCTTAGATCTCTGCGCTTTAAGCTTTACTCCTTACAGTTAACTTTCTTCCTTTTACTCCCACTTTATACTTGATTATTTTGATGTATTTTTAGAGTGAGTTATAGCACTCTTACACAGCAGCATTTCCTACTCATTGCACACGTCTTGAGACCTGTGCATCTGTGTCTGTATTTCTACCGGTCCCTTTCATTGCACGTTATGATATGGTTTTTACTCACCGGTTCTTTCAATCGTAATGCTGTTCTGCAACCTAATACCCCTTACAATTCCAGCCAATAAACAACATTATAGATAAACAGAAGTTGCTAACTCCTGGAAATTTCCCACGTGGCAGCTAGCATTATTGTCAGTTTTACTGCATATTGCCATTAGTTGACTACATTAGCTTTTACACTTTCAACGACCTGAAATATCTAGCTACCAGCTCATAGCCATTGGGACACTAGAATTTGTATCTTACCTATATACTTTTATGGACCTCTTATAGGTTCGTAGTTGAATACTAGACTAACTTCCCTGAAGGGTAATTTTCAGTCTAGCCAGTAACCCAAGATCAGTCTCAAACCCTGTACCTTGTGTCCATGAGGTAAAGACTTCAGCCTGTTCAGATGTATCTATTTGGTCCTGCTGAAAAATAACACTCCCTGCCTTCTTAATAGTCTCACTTGTCCCAAATTACTGAACATAATCATCCTTGAACTGCCCCATTTCTTCCTCTACTCATCATAACAGCTTAAAGATATTATGTATAAGCAGATTTATTAACAGTAAATTAGACTTACCTGGACTGTGGCCCCATACCCAGAGTACGTTATATCTATAGGTGAATCTTGACTAAAACCTCACTCACTTACTTCTATGTGCTTACCTTATCAACAGCTATTTTCTATTTCAGGATGATACTTCTTTCAGTACAAAATGCCTTAAAAGCAACTCTTCTTGCTCGTCATTTCTATGAAAGATACCAGTTTCAAATGGATTATCCTAAATGTCAGACTTGAAGGTCATAACTCTCTTATCATTGTCACAATCTACTTTTCCCGTTCTCCATTACTTGATATATTTTTCTTACTCCTTAGCTGAATTAGCATTTGGCGCTCAAAAGAGATTTCATTAAAATAGGAAGGTTCTAAATCTGAATTGGCTTGACCTCCAACATTTGAAACTCTGACATGTTAATCTCACTTTGTGAGCTGACTTAGCTGGCTAACTTTCCAACTCATCTGTGAAGAAATCTGTCTTCAGATATACTTTTAGATATTCTCATCACAAAGATCCCCCAGATATGTAGATCACTTGATATTGAAATCAAGACTCTTAGTCACCATTACCCCTGTCTTCTAACTACTATTTTAAATACTATAATGCATCCTCTAATTCTTATATCTGGATGCCCAGCCCCACCCACTTAACCTGATTCAACTGAGCAGATTTCTGCAGTTTTACTGATATAACCACTACTCATAACATAGTTTATGCCACTCGTCTTTCCCTACAAAACTCCAAATAGTCCCTTAACCAATATTGTCCTTGGAGAGATTCATGCCCTTGGCTTAACAGTGAACTAAAGACCATGTTAAAATTAAGAGATTTTCGTTAGAGAAAATAGAAAATACAGTATATGTCTGTCCAGTTACTAAATCAAAGTATACAAATGTATGATCTTACTCAAAAAGAAGTAAAATAGTTAAATCCAGCTTCCAAATCAACATGCAGAAAGCTTTACAATGAAACACAAAAATCTGCTGTAGCAAAATAAAATCCCTCTTAGGACAAAATAATCCTTATTTTCTTAACAGTCATCAAAATAATGACACTACTATTCTTGAACTTACCAACTGTCTAAAAAGTGTTATAATATTGCATCTCTTCTCTCCCACTTATCAAAAACCTTCCTTTTGGGTAACCCACTGACTAGTTGCATCTGGAACACCTGCCAAACTAATTAGCACCTTCCAATTATTTCTTACAAATCTATAAGATCGACCCATCACTCAAATTGTGTTCAATAACTTTATATTAACATAGATCCCACTCTTAGTATTTACAGTCATGTGGATATTATACAAAAGAACATCTTTTGCTAAGAATATCTTAATCCTAAAATTTGAATATACGTTACTAGTGGTCACTCTAGGTAACTGCAGGAATATACTCACACAAAAATAATTGATTTGTTTCTGTAAATTTATCAAATTGGGCAATCTTTATCTATATTACCTCTTCTGTAAAATAGCAAGCCAGTTACATTTCACAGACCTTCTTTACACACTGTACCCTTCTCTGTACATTTATTTTAACAAATTCTGTCCTCATGTTCATAAATTTCATACCACAGGCTGTAGCCATCCCTTCAGGTCACAAATTCCGAGTGTCATTACCTTAATCACACCTCTATCTCTCTTACCATCAGTGTAGTTACCTTTTTTCAGACTTGTACCTGCTATGTAAAATGTTCTTCCTTCTTCATTCTGATCTAGGCCAATGTTTTCTTCATTTACAACTGTATTTATTTTCATATTACACTGACATATTGCAATAAAGTGTATCCTCTGTCCCTTATGTATCTGCCCATCTCATCTAGCTGTATATAGTCTTTTGCTTAATTAATAATAATTGCTCACAACTCAAACGCCATCCATTTGTAGCTTTAACAACCCTCACTATAAGAGATGTATACATCTATTCTATTAGACTTTCACAACAAGCTTGCATTGTTTGCCAACTTTGCTCCTAAAGTTGCCATTGTAAGGTTCCTTTATTTTATTTATGTGTCCTTGTAACTCTTCTTCTTCCTCCTTCTGCTGAATACTTATACTAGTGAATAACTTACTGTGTTTACTACTTGTTGCATTATCTTCCCATGTATTAAAGAGCTTCTTGCCAAATGATCGGTTTTGGCTGTCCAGGGATTTATTTTGAATTTCTTACTAGTGAATTGCTTTATGCTCCCTGCATGTACTTTTGTAACTTGCTAGTCTGCCTATGGCCATAGAAGTGGCCAAAAAGGTTTCTCAAGACTATTTCACTATTCCAGTTATTACATGTAAAGTATAGACATAATAAATAACCCAGATGGCTGAAGATCTTCTTATACTGATGGTATTAATTGGGCCATAAATATTTTATCATTTTACATATATATATATATATATATATATATATATATATATATATATATATGTGTGTGTGTGTGTGTGTGTGTGTGTGTGTGTGTCTGTGTGTGTGTGTGTGTGTGTGTGTGTGTGTGTGTGTGTGTGTGTGTGTGTGTGTGTGTGTGTGTGTGTCTGTGTGTATAGCGAACTGGCCAACAGTTAATTTCCTTATAGTCTATGCTTTTATGATGTCATCACATAGCTCTTCTTTAGCAAGGATATGCTCATGTCAGCATATAGATCTGTTATAGCATGTCTTTGTTCCAGGTATCATAATGATACGGATGCTGAAAAAGAAATGGTTACCTTTAGTAAAGTGTATTGTAATACAATATGATAAATATGATACTTAACTAAATATCACCACAGACACTGAAGCTTTGGAGCTGAAGTGCGATCTCAGAAAATGCACATGTGCTCACGTGTAAAGGTAAAGTTAGCACTGAACCTATCTGCCAGGATGTTGGCAATATCAGTTGGTTCTGTATATTTAGTGCCATTGTGCTGTAACTCAGAGCAGATCTGAGTGTTGCCAATGAGATTCTTGACATAGCTATAGAATGCTTTGTGGTTGTCTTTAGAATCACTGCTGATTTTGTTTTCATAACTAGCTTTGAAGGATTTTATGAGGGATCTCAGCTTCTTACTGAGGCTGACCAGGGAGTTCTTCCAGTCATGGGATTTTACTCTTTTTTGCAACAGTTTATTTCTTCTGTTGTATGTTGTATGTTGAGTTTGTTTATGGCAGGGGACCACCAGATTGGCTTCCCTTTCTTGGAGGATAGCATCTTGGTTCTCTTAGGGATAGCATGATCCATGCACGTGTGTAAGTGCTTATAAAGTGCATTTGTGTAGGATTCAGCAGTCATATCTCTATTGTCCATCTGCATGGGTGTCGTGAAGTTTGCCACTTTTGTCTTAAGAAGCGTGAAGTTGGCTTTGGAGAAATTTTTTACGGTGGTTTCCCTAATGGGGGGTGGGGGCGGGATGTGGATGTCTAGGCTGATTAGCTTGTGGTCAGATCTGACCAATGAGGAATTGACCTCTGGTGTGGAACACTGGTCACCCATGTTGGTAATGACCAGGTCTAGGATATTGCTGCCCCTGGTGGGAGTTGCTGGATAAGTTGATCCAAGGCATTGGAAACATTGAGCAAAAGAGTTGGTACATGAGTAGTTTTCCCAGTTAATGGTGGGGGTAGTTGAAATCGCCCATTTTTAGGGTGTTGGATTGTACCCTAATATTTTCCAGTGTATCAAGAAATGAAGAGTGGGAATCCTGGGGCATGGTGGGAGATCTGTAGCAAGTTCAATTTGGATTGCGGTCTTGCCCAGAGTTAGTTGCACTTGGATAATCTTGGATGCATTATGTTGAGCAACTAGCCTGAAGGTGTGGATATCCTTAATGAATATGGACACGCCTCCACCTTTAGTGTTTCATTCCAGGTTAGGTGGCCAAAAGGTGTGGAATGAATTATAGTCTGGTAATGCAGGGGTGATCTCTGGAGCCTTGAACCAGGTATCTGTCACTGCACAGATGTCGATGTTCTCCATTTTAAGGAGTGCCTCGAGTGAATGCATTTTGCGGTTTAGACTTCTAGCATTGAGTAGCATTACCCTCAGATTTTGCTTGCTTGTACCTGTTATGATAGTGAATTTGTCATTTGAATCTTGCCTAAAAAAGGCACTATAGGGGTGGCTAGAGCCTTAGCCAGTGTCCGGAAATCCAAGAGCGACAGGTGCAGGCCATCTCTGGCAAAGCATCGTGGTCTGTCGATCATGTCATCCCAGGCAGACAGATACTGGATCCCCTTAGAATGACACCAGAAGCTTAGCCAATTGTTGAAGTCAATCAATTTGTCCTTGTACTGTGGTATCATTCTGGGTGATGGCAGGATGCTACTCAGGGCTAGGGTCATACCTGCCTGGGCTACAAGATCGAAGAGCTCCTCCATGTCTCTTTTTATATAGTCCAGGGAGGTACATCTCAGGTCATTCACAACAATATGGACAATGACAGAGTCATATTTGTACTTGTGGATTGACCTGAGTGCATGTGTTATGTGGCAGATCCTGGCACCTGACAGGCAGCTGACAGTAACTTTCTCCTTGTTTAGCCTGGTGAGTGGAACATCAGTGTGCTTGACTATAGAGTCACCTATGACTAGAGTGTTGGGTACATTGTTATGCCTTATGGGCTGTGGTTGAGTGGCACACTGAGTTTGTGGGCTATGTGTCATTTGGGTTGTGTTGGGAGGTGGAGGTTGCATGCGCTTCTGTTTTGGAGGTCTCTGTTGCTTGAGCAGATTTTTATTGAACGCCTCCACGAATGTAGGTGTGTGTTTTACGTTGCTATGTGTGTGTTTTGGTGGTGTAGGTTTTGAGGGACTATGTGTGGTGTGGTGCAAGTGTTTACCTTCTCCTCTTGGCTGTCTAATGCAGTCTTGGATGAAGAGAGCTTTGCTTCCAGTTTGGCTATATAAGTGCATCTCTCACAGGCTGTAGTGTTGGGTAGTAGGAGGAGAGGGTTGTCTGTGTACATGAGGCAATTGCTGCATTGCCCCAAGATGCCCAGATTCATCGGGTAGACAGGAGAAAACACCGGGAGCTGACCCTTAGATATGCCTGGATAGGTGCTTTTTTATTAAGTACTAAAAACTGTTTTCATGTAGACAAGTGAGGAAAGTTGAGTGCTGTAGTAATTTGTAGCTTATTTAGTGCTTACGAGTTCTGAACAAGAGCCGAGCTCAAAGAAACAGATTTGAGTGTTAAAACTAAAAAACTGGCTAGTTCTAAGGGAAAAATTGAAGAGCAGACTTTATGGAGCCAGGAATAGTTTAACCCTAGCTAAACGGCGATGCATAAAGTATTTTTTTTTTTAATATAACAGTAGCAAATGAGTAAACTGATTTAAACAAATTAACCAATAAAAAGCTAAAAACTGAGCCCCGTTCCAGCAGTCTTCGATCAGACAAGTTCTAACTGCACACTCCTGCCACTAGGGTGCAGGGGAACCTTCTCCAAAAAAAGATGGTCTGGATTAGGGCTCAAGTTATACAAACAAAGCTGGATTCAGCAGGTCTGAATTTAGTCTATGCTACAGCAAACAAGGCGTACCAATTTCAGAAAGAAACAGTTCATATAAGCAGGCACAATAAGCCTTTAACCAGAAACTCCCAGCTCAGAAGGGTAGAATCTACCCTCTCCTCCCACAAGAGTGCAGACCACACCTTCTTAATGTAAAATAACTGGCCCAAAGGCCAAGTGCTTAAACCAGAAGTAATACTCTTAGAATAACAGACACTAAGCCTTCAATCAGACACTAAGCCTTCAATCAGTTACAAGAACAAATTCTAAATCATAGAAGTATTTAAAAGATAACATGCTGTGCCTAAAGAAGGTAAATAGACATATATTGAATGTTATGGTAACAAGGTAAATAGACATATACTGATTATTATGGCAACATAATAAAATGTTTTCTGATTCTTCTATTAGGTGCAATGTTATTGGAGCTGTATTCTTCAAAACCAGAATCTATAAAAATAAAATGTTATTAAAATTTTATAAATGGGTGGAGATGAATTTGCTCCTGTACTATGTCATGCTGTTTTCTCATTTGCTAAGCTTTGAAACTATGCCTTGTTTTTACATTGTTTATCCTTTTCTGTTGTAGTCAATACAGCACCCATATTAATATGCAATTTTTTTTTCTATTTTGCTTCTCTTTTGTAGGTAGGTATTTTCTGATTTCTTTCATGGCTGGAAGACAGTAGTTAACAGACAACCTTTTCTGATACGATTTCTGCCTTTTCTGGTAAGATTTTATAAACTGTTGAGCTGAGTCATACATAAGTGCATTGTTTTTCAGTTTTGTTTATCACAGCAATATTTTCTTATTGGTGGCAGCATTACTCTGAGAACACCACGAACTATGTATTTCATTACAATTCAGACTGTCTGAAAGACTTCACATTCTGTTATTCCTGAATATAGCAAACACAGACATAATTAGGTTACTTAAAACAGGCATGATTTCAGCACAAAGGACTAAAGTTTTTAAAGTGAAGTCTGGAGGTTTACATAAACATTTATAATAATCTAGCTTTGACATGAGTAATTTCAGATGTCTGCATTTATTATATTGTACAAAACTGGTTTGTGCTTGAAGGAGTTGTCTGAGTCATATTATTCATAGTCGCACTAATCTTAATTTTCCTTCCATATTGCAACTTCATGTCTGCTGCTATTTGTTAATCTGGTATGGTTTCCTTTGTAATTGCAGCTGTATAGCTGTGTATTTTACCTTTCTGAAGAGTTTTTTATTTTGTTTTTAATTTGGTTATACTTCCTTATGACTCCCAGAATGGGAGTTCTGTTCCAGCAGAGTCCTAATTCATTTTGTGACAAAGTTACTACCTCTCTAGTGTTTAGGTACATCACTTTTCTACTGCTGCAGAAACTGTAGCCAAAATAAAATTTCCAGTAGTTTTCCCTTTTATCTTTTATGAGCCTCAAGCTTGTGCTCAGTTCCTATTTTGTTGGAGTACCAAGAGTTGTTTCATTGTTTTAGTTACTTTGTAAATTAAGTTGTTGATTGCCTCAAAATAAGGGATGCTGAGAGCACTACCTGACTGCCTAGGGATATTATCAATGACATCAATATTATTACAGTCTTTTGCAAGTGCTGGGTCCTTCCAGTGAGCTTATCAGAAGATAAGCTGGCTGCTATGACTAAAATTGGATCACAGACTAAAACTGTCACTATATTTTTTTTGTTTCATTAAATTTGATCATGGCAGAGTCTCTTTCTCCATTATTTAATCATGAGTGGGTCCAGTCCCCTCCCACAGATAACTCTCATAAGCCAATCAAAGCTGTTTTCACTCCTTCTAAGAAAGTTGTCATTGCAAGCAGGAGAATGTAAAACTCTTTCTTAGCCCATTAATCACTTACTCTTTTCTTAGCTATTTTCAAGAGTCCATAGTGATGCCTGTCGTCAAAGATAGGAAAATACTTTCCTATTATAACTTTATGTACCAGCCTTGTTGCAAATCCTACCCAGTCTATGATCTCCACATGCTCATTTAAAATTTTAGGTTTGGCATTAGGGTATTTTTTTCTTGAGTCTGCATACACAAATTATAGTTGAAGTTTGGATTAGGTCCAAAACCTGTTAAACAATTTGTCATTGTGTGAAATAAGTGTAGAGCAGCTAGCTTGTTCATCGAATAGCACTACCATATTTTAGTATGATATAACATATTGGCCTTAATCACAGAAACTAGTTTTTATATCGAATAATACGGGTCTATATCATCACATCAAATGGTGATAAGTTGGAACGCCCTTTGTTCGAACCGAAAAGTCCGAAAGCCCTAAACTGCGAAGTTATGGAACATTGTTTTTCTCCCAAGGAAAAAAATGGTGGGCTGTCTTCGGGGCTTTGCTATTTCCTCCACTGTAGTGTGATCTCGGAGTTGCTATATTTAAGTAGGGGGGAGTGAAGCCCCCCACTTTAGTTTGTTTTAAAGTTGTGATTTTTTTTTTCACGGAGCAGATTATTTTCTGTGTTAAAAAAAATCATTGTTCCATGAGTTCGCTGTTTAGGATTTTTGGACTTGTAGGTTTGAACAAAGGGTGTTCGAAATTGTCACCATTCAATGTGGTGATATAGACCCGAATAATACTGCCATATTCTAGCACTTTATTTAACATATTGCCCTTAACCCCATAAACTACTCTAGGAGACCCCTGTTAAAACCAGATCCTTAATCCTAAACAGCCCACCCTATTGCAGGGCCAAACAACATGGAAATATACTTTCCTAATGTCTCTGTGGTCAGCTTGGTAAATTTGGACAGCCTATGGCAATGTAGCAATTGTCTCATGTTCCCAGACAATCGATGAAAATAACACAGTGTGTGAGAGATGTAAATACACAACTTACTTGGGGGCAAAAAATGTCACATACAAATGAAGTTTTCAGGAATACCCACACTACATCCCTCATAAACATCACTTACCACACACAGATTGTCATGCTGAGGTGCTTGAAAGAAACCTTCCCACATCTCAAAGGCCTCCAAAGTCACTTACTGGCAGCACTGCTCCTAAGCATTCACTAAAGCACACACCAGAAACAATGCCAAACATCTAACAAAAAACTACACCAAATGGTCTTGCAAGAGTAAAGCCCATAGGGCAAGCATATACTGTACCTAATACTCTTGTAAATGAGGACTCCACTGCATGACACACAGATACCACACACCATTTTTGACAAGGGAAGATAATGGTCAGTTGCTTATCTGGAGCCAGAATCCACAATGCAACACTCAAGTTACTGCACCCCAGGTTCCAGTATTATTCTATCACAGTCCATGTGGGTATACATGATGAGAGACATACCTCAGTGGACTATATAAAAAGACTTATTATGGATATGTGCCTCAGATAAGTATGAGCGTCACACTGAGCAGCGATCTACCTTCACCAAGGATAGTGCCACAGTATAAGCGTAAAATGACTGATTTTAATAATTGACTTAGTTTCTGGTGTCATTCCAGGGGGATTCAGTATCTGTCAGCATGGGAGGAAATGGTCATCAAGTTGCTTTTCCAAGGATTGGCTGCATCTGTCCCCCTAGGCTTTTGGATATTTGCTAAAACGTTATCCACACCTTAGAGCCATTTTTAGGAAATGCTGAAAAGACAATAATACCAATATAGTCTAAACAAAAAACTTCACACACTTCAAACCCTCCTGACTCTGAATAATACAGACATTTGTGCTGTGACTGAGACAAGGTTTAAAGCCATAGAAAGTACTTTAGCCATGCAAAGCTACTGTGCCTTCCACACATTTAGACTAACAGTAGCATAGAATGGGACCATAGGTTCAGGTGTCTCGATTTACATTAACAATAAAGTTACCACCAGGTTGGTTAAAGAGAATGATACCATGGAGCTCATCCATGTGCAAGTCACCATAGATAAGGCTCCTCACCATATTATGGCTAGCTACTGGTCACTATCTGCACATGTAGAGTCTCATGACTTTTATCTAAACCTACTAGAGGTGCTCACCATCCAACCAAATGCCCTATTCATGGGTGACATTAACTACTCCTCTATAGTCTGGGATTGAGAAATGAACACTGCCTCAAACTCACAGGCACAATACTTCCTGGACTTTATTAGCACAAACATCCTGGAACAGATAGTGCACATGCCAACTAGAGGATCAAATATACTAGATCTGTTACCAGCATGGGAAAGCTTCATTCCTCTTCACAGGGGTGGGCCATCAACTGATACATGAAACTACAGACTCATGAGCCTAACAAGCCTATTATGCAAAGCCATGGAACAAATTATCATGAAAATGATAAACAAGGACATTGGCAACCTACAGATATGGATGAGTGTAAAACAGTGCATACTGTACATCTTGTCAGGCTAAGGCATTCAGTACAGTAGCTCTCTGAGCTAGGTGTAAATCCTTACCTAATAAGGTGGATTACTGGCTGGCTCACAGACAGGTCCCAAGAAGTCAAGATCGGTGAGACCACCTCCACAAAAAAACATCCACCAAGCAGTACCACAGGGCTCTGTGCTGGGCCTGCTCCTGTTTGGTATCTACTTCTTAGACATCATAGCTAATGTTCAAGGCATCTAGCTTACCAAGTATGTAGATGACTGTAAATTGGGAAATGACACCAACATCTTGAAGGTGTGTGTGATTGGTACTAATGCCATGGCATAAAATTCAGTGTGAAAAAAATGCATTATAATGCCCTTTGGGAAACTGTCAACCCAGGCTAATTACTCCATATATAAAATGCCCATAAGAGTTGACCCAGTAGTAAGGGATCTGGGAACATATATTGACAACAGTCTGGCCTTTGACTAACATGTAGCTAAGCTAATAAAAAAAAATCATTCTATGTTGCCAAACCTATAGGTAAGGGTATGGAATTCAGGTCCAAGGACGTTATAGTACCACTTTACTTGGCCCTTATCAGACCTATCATTGAATCAAATGCCCCTTTGGCATGTATCTAACCAGAGACATTTAATAGATGGAATGCCCACAAAGGTTTCTCACCAGGTGAATTCAGGGCATGGATACCCTGTCCCACAGTGATTACCTAAAGGCTCTGTCACTATATTCAGTCTCCTACAGGCTGAAAGGGGATCTTTGCCTGGCTTACAGGACTTCTTGAGACCCAGCCTTGATGGATCTGTTGCACATCCGCAAGAAAAACAGCACCAAAAACACTACATCCCAGGATCTGAACTTCACTTGTGGCATACACGGAATAAGCTGGAAAGACAGATATGTGTCCCAAAGGATTCCCAAACTATGAAATAGACTCACCATCCATGTAAAGCAGAGTTCACCCCCGACCCTGTTCAAACAAAACTTTGACAATTTGATGGGAAATCATAAATTTACCTCCAGTCTGGACCCCCCCCCCATGTCCCTTATGGACAGAGGCTGTCAATAAGATAAATATTGCCCTAACTCCCCCCCCATATAGACACCCATGATACTGAGGACCCAAATGATTTGCGGTATGCTAGCCTCATAAAGACCACAGTGGTCATTAGCCTCTTACAACCTGTGAACCTATGAACATGGAGTCATAGTTCACCACAATACTATAGTCTAATAATGTTGCTACTTCTATTCCAATTACAGACATTTTGAGCTTCTGCACTGATGCGTTGTTTACATTAGCTTGAGTGACATCATATTTAGTAGAGCAATTAAACTTTTTGTCTTATTAACGTTATATCTTGTAATAAATAAGCATATCATCTCTGTTTCAACTGTTTAAATTGCAGTCCACGGGCTCTTTTATTACAAGTAATTCCCATATAAATATCCTCTTTATTATATTGATAAAACCTGATTGATAGTTACATTTTCTATACTCCTCATGTAATCTGAGTACTTTTTCTACTACAGAGCTATGAGTCACTTGTTTGATTTTATTTGTTTTAATATTATTCCTATTAAAAAAGAGAAAATGTACCACAGAGTGTGTCTGTTTATGACAGGTGATAATAAACTGCTTATCTGTTCTGGTGCAATATATATTTTCACAGGATTTGTTATGTACTCCAAATGTGAAGGAGTATATGCTCTACTATTACCAGGTCCTCAACATGCAGCATTTGCTAAGTTAAAAACTAGATTACAGAATTACAAATATGGCATATATTGGGGGTGAGATCTAATATTCTTCAGGAGAAGAAAGTAAAGTATGGACATTGATTTGCATTTTTGTTAGCTTGATGGGGAAACATTTTAAGATGGGCTTGCTATACATACAACAAAAATTAATTTTACCAGAGAATGCAATACTCATTAGTCAAATAAAGCAGTAATTTCTTGACCAAACTGGTCATCTAGGCACGGTCTCTTTTCACTGAAGGTACAGAAAGTAGGCTTAAAAAATGGTGGCCATTTAATAGAAATTAAACAACTAACTAAATAAGAAGGTAAGTAGAAAGTATTACAAAAAGGCATGTTTGAGAACAATGAACAGCTTCAAACAACTAACAAAAACATAAGATTTCTAAACATTGTCTATTTTAATTACATAGATTAGATAAAATCATTATTTTAACTAACCAGAATATTTCCATAATGATTCTATATAATTAGGTAACTAAGTTAAAAAACAGGTATATGCAAGTAGGTAGACAATGTATTTAAGATTAAAGTGGATTAAAATAGGGTATTTAAGATTAAAGTGGATTAAAGTAATAAAATATTTCTGAAATAATGTATAGTTCGACGGAATAGCAAAGAGACCAGACAATTTTTGCAACTGATATCATAAGCCTTTAAGAGTCAGAGAAGAATAACTTATGTTAAGAACTATAAAGACCACACTGCAGAAGGTTTGGCCAAAAAAAGGAGTAGATATTTAATGTGTGAACCAATTAATGCTAGGTAGTCCAGCTTGCAAAATATCTTTATAGAATACATGCAAGGATGCTGGATTATCAATGGAAATAAGAACAGGGATGGGATGAGGGTAAGCAATGTGTAAGTGCGTGGTCCTAAGTACAACAGATATTTTTTAAAGTACATGTTACTGTGATCAGTTTTATTTATTTTATTTACTTGTTTAACATTTGTTTACTGGGAAAGTCCAAGTAGGACTGAAGATGCCTTGGGAAAAACGCTCCAGATGCATGTCTTTGGAATGGGGGAGGTAACCGGAGCGCCTACGTGAGTGCATGGAGGACATGCATACTCTTACACAGAAAGCATCCCAGCTGAGAATCAAACTGTTGTACCACTGCACCACCCACTTAGCTTCCTAGTCAAGACCTCTTACATGTTGTTTTTAAGGTTCAGTGATAATGACCTTACCGTTGATGTTAAACTGTAATCTAGATATTGTGATATTGCTATCTTGGTATAAATAGAGACCACTAGTACAGACATGCAGCATATGTGTTACATTTCTGATTCCTTCACCTGGGGAAATGTATATGTCATCCAGTACTGTTAGCCGCTTTAAGTCATGTTCAAACTCTGCTTGGTAGTAAAGACCAGTCTATATGGATAAGCTAGGTAAGATGTTGAATGACAAAATGTATCTGTCTTTGAGGTGGAAGGATCAATGTGTGATAAGAGTAAGACAATGCTGGTATGAGGTGCAAATATGAAAAGACGTTTCTTGGAATGACAGCATTTTTGTTTTGTAGGAGATCTTGACTAGGAAGCCAAGTGAAGTGATTGCTTTTAGTGAGTATGCACATTTAATGGACACACAGTTTCTGATCTGGGCTGCTACACATCAACAATAAAAGAATGTATTAATTAATAATAGAAGAAGATAAAAACACATAATACTGACAACAAAGGCTTTCAGCAACATCACAGCTGCAGTGTGTTTGGTTTTAAGAAACATGTAAGATCAAAACCAGATTTTCATAATAATGCAGTGCCCAGAAATAAGTTTAAAACAGTGTTTTGAATGGAAGAAACATACAATTTTTAGTGCAGCTGAAATCAAGCTGTTCTTGCACTAACAAATTTGGAAATGATTGCAAAGTTATATTGTAAGCAATAGCTCATAAATACCTGACATAAATACATGTGTACTATTTCTGCAGATTACCATTTGTCACCTTTAAGTATGGAACCAATCAATGCCAGTTTACCTTTAACTTCGGGTTCAGCTCTTAGATGGGGAGTCAATCAAATGTTTAAATGCTGGATGCTGTGTTTGCACAATTCCTTGATTGGCCTTCTAGTGTATCACCTGTTGAATGTGAGTAACTCAATCTTGTTCAGTTTCAGAAAGTTTAGTTGTAGTCCTGAGTTAATGCTCAGTTAAGGACTAGATATAGCTAGAATGGAATTTTCCAAGGATCTGTTCTCAGTTTAGCAGTGATCATTACAGGTCTGTGTATAGAAACGTGTATGTCCAGTGGGAATTTTCAATTCTCGCCTAACTTGACTTTATCATAAACCACCTAAGATAGCATAAGCAATGACTGACCGATAAGGCTAACCACTGTAATTATGATGATGCTACTAAACCATATGTGTTCTTGAACGTCATGCTCAGGAAGTCTATTAGTTTCCATGGTTATGCCAAGATACATTAAAACAGGTCATCTTTGATTGTCATTGATTGATTATTATAGTACTTGACAAATCAATATAGTAGATAGAGGTAAAATACCAAGTAAAAATTGTGGAGATGCTCATTTTCATTTCGCAGTTCTGGTTGAGGATTGTATCTGGTACACCGATACCTTTGCAGTCTCTATTTTTATTTTGTCTTGTCCGTGTTGTCAAGATGGATAACAGACCAAATGATAATGTCAGCACTGAGTAAGAACTACAGCCTACTGATTAATGTCTGCTGACAATAGCATTTGGCCATTATGATGAATATATGCATTCTGAATAATAAATGGTGGATAAGCAGCATTCCATGACAACTAATGACTAGTTAGATAGTGACACTGTATTAATAGTCAGTGTGAATTAGCTTCTAAAAGTAGCTAAAGTCACCAGTGGTTAAGAGTAAAGTACTGGTAAGACATACTGTCTTTATAAAAAAGAAAAAAAAATGTGTAGAAGCTGTAAAAATGCTATGACTGCTTTATTTACCCGCACATAATATAACATAGATAGCAGGTTTATATGCTTTGCTTCCAAAGATGTGTTAGCATACATAACTGTTATAAGGAGAACTGCAGTGGCTGGCAGAATGCTTCAAGATCTGAATTATACATTTTTAGAACCTATTATATGGCTGAACATGTAGTTAAGGACTAGATAAAATGGTAGTGAAAGATCACAGGTGTGCTCCAAAGCAGACATAATCTGACAGCTGATTTATATTCTGCAGAAGCCTTTGAACGTGAGGTCACAGAAGGTGTCTCAAGCAAAGATTATGCACCTTAATCTACAGTTATTGCAGTCTGAAGCTGATAGAATTTCAGCAATAAATGCTGTGACAAATGCAACAAAAGAAAAGAATTCATACTATGAGATGTGTACATTTGAAACTACCCCGATGAATCTTATGATATACGGCTGGTCTTTCTCTGCCCTTTCCACCACACACACTGACATTTAGATGACTTTCAAGGAAGGATAAATAAAGTGATATAGAAGCATATTTGACTTGATTTTTTAACATACAAAGACACACACACACAACTTGCCTCTCACAGAAAGGATTTTTGTGTTGTTATAAGCAGTTTCAAGGTATTAATTTGTAAACATGGAGTTTTCCAAATTATCCCAATCTGTTGTCTCCTCTGTGTAACACACAGACTGTGCTACCTCAGTAGTGTTTAGGTAAATAAGCTTTATCTCACTGACTCCCCTGGCTTAGTAACACAGGCTTCAAGTGACATACATACTGAAATCTCATAAAATAAATGTCATATCTAATGAAAAATGGATAGTGGTATATACAATTGCTTTGTCTATTGACTGTTGATTACAATTGCTATGAAATTTTTTACCTTTGTTCATACAGGCTCGATGATGACTGCCTCCTTCCTTTTTTTAAAGGGCTCAGCGTTTGTACAATTTTAACTTGAGCAATGCATTTTTTGTATAGCTGCTTTGCTAGCATTGAGTGCTAAAAATACATTGTAGGGTTCTAGAAAAATGTCATTTGTGGCATTAATGTACTTCTACAATTGCTTTTTAGGGCTGTTGGTTTTATTACTGCTCAATGCATTGTCATTAAAGGTAGATTGTCTTCGGTTATCATTGCTTTGTCTGAGAAGATTAGACAAAGGGTATATGGACATTTTCATAAATTGCTAGGATTCATACTTTACTCCAAGGGACAATACTGTTATATACAATTCTGTCTATGCTGGGGATTTATTTAATGTTTACTTTTATAGGCAGTATCTCTTAACAAGAAAGATAAAAACATTTTATTTTCATGGGAAGGCAAAACACCTTGCTTGCAGAGGTTTTATTTTAGTCACTTCAAAGATTAATTACATTTTGTTCTGTGCAGAGTCTTGTCCCAGAATTCTGTCCTGTATAACAAAATGTCTTAACGAACACTATGAAGTAGAACCTTTTTCTTTAATCCTCTCCCTCTATATGCAATTTGTTGATAAGATTCAGAATGCTTCATGTAAAAAGTTCAGTGCGATATTCCATACACTGAAAAGAAAGAAATGATTCATTCTTTTCTGCTGTGAGGTTAACCTCTATTGCCCCCTCTCCGTGTATAAATTGAGTTTGCCTGATTCTGGCTGACTTCTCAGGTAGCTACATGCCAAGCTGTTTGCCATCTCTCTCAGATGAAAATGGTACAAGTCTTAATGTGCTGTGATAGAGTAGTCGTTCATATTATATCCGTAAGTAACTATACCAATTATTTTATACTGGTATTATGCAGTGATGGTGAAGCCATGCATTGTCCAAGTGATGACTACATTTAACAGAATGCATCTTGTAGTTTACTGTGATGTCATATTTAGTTTTCAATGTTTTAGATGTTTGGCAGGCACAGAATCCAGTGCCTAGATTTGTAGTAATTAAAGTGGAAGTTTTGTAGCTGTCCTGAGGTCATTTGTTCACAATTTTTGGGAAATACCATTGTATGATAGTGAAGGGATAAATTAGAAATGGAGATTAATTATAAATAAATGAAAAATTCCTTTTAAATGTAATTAACACCAAGTAGGATATTTTACCCCACATCTCATAAATAGATGCATACAGGAAATATATCCCCAAAATCTGGAAAAAATTGCATATCATTCCCCTCCATAAAGGTGGTACTTCTACAGACATAACTAATTTCAGACCAATAGCTATCCTACCCCCTCTCTAAAATTTTATTAAAATGCATCCACAAACAACTCCTATAATACCTCAACCAAGAAAACGTTCTAACTCAAATTCAACATGGTTTTTGACCCTCCCATAGCACAAATACAGCTCTTATAGCTTTCTCAGATACAGTGAACAAAGTCAGAGACAGCAGTCAACTTGTCTCTGCCATATTCGTTGATCTATCAAAGGCCTTTGATAAGGTCAGTCATACTAAACTACTAGAGCAAATGTCAGCCTTAGGTCTAACACCAAATACCCTAAACTGGTTCAAGAGTTATCTCACTGATAGATGCCAATCAGTAAAGGGCTGTGGGAGGGTGGCATAATGGTTAAGGTGCTTACCTTAGAAACACAAGGTGCAAGGTTTGATTCTCACAGGGGGTAATTGACTAGGCTTAAAGTAGTCCATGAGGGCAGTGAGCCTAGTAATAATCTATGAATCTAAAAGCAGCAAGCAGTGCTTTAACCTTTTCTCCCTATCAACACTGGCATCCCACAAGGATCAGTCCTTGGTCCTTTCCGTTTTAATATCCTTACAAATTCTCTTCACACTTGCACACGACATGCTTCTCTCATGCAGTCCTCTGATGACTCAGCACTGATATGTACTCCCAACAGCCATGCACACCTCAACCAAATTACACATGAATCCTTCACTGCCACTGAAAAATGTTTATAAAACTCTCAACTCCTGCTTAATCCAAAGAAAACCAAACTTTTGCTTTTCTATCCTAAATCTGTGTCTCATGAAAAACACAACTTTAAAATATACTCCCTCAATAATGCCAATATAGAAGTGGTAACCAATGCAAAACTATTAGGCATGACCATAGACAACAACCTTAAATTTGATTTATACATACAAAATGTCATAAAAAGACCAAAAACTAGGCTTACTCTACAGAGCTAGAAACGTCCTCACCACCACATCTGGATACAATCTTGTAAATAGTTATATTCTACCTTCTCTTCTTTATGAACCCCCCCCCCCCACCATCTTCACTAATCTTCAAATCTTACTTACTCAAAAACTTGAACAATGTTACAATAAAACAGCAATATTTGCATCAAACTCTCACTGCTGTACCCACCACTTCACTGCATTGAAAACACTTAACTGGTTAGAGCTACCCAACTACCTAAAATATATTCAGCAAATCAATCATTCATTACCCAGCCACATGTCCAGCTTTAAATTCTATGCTACAAAAACTCTTCCCTAAACAGCCTGCAATCAAGTAACCAAATTCAACTCACTGTTCATAAACCAACTAAATGAGCAGGGCATTCTCTGTATTCTTACTCCATAGCTAAAATATGGAACACTATGCCCACATTTATTCCACGTCCCACATGTTGAACCTCGTACAAAACTACTAGGAGTAACAATAGATGACCTACTCAAGTTTGATCAACATGTAAACAACTGCATCAAAAAGGCACACCAAAAACTTGGCCTTCCTTATCAAAAGAAAAAGTTTCTTACAAACAAAGCAAAAATAACCCTCTCTCATGTGTACCTCATACCTAGTCTTTTGTATAGGTGCCAAATTCTTACCAATCTTAACTCCACACTACTAACTAAACTAGAGTCTACCTATAATAAGGTTGCCAGATTTGCTGCTCACCAAACTAATAAATCACATCATTGTCTTTCACTAAGATACCTAAACTGGCTGGAACTACCTCACCAGCTCCTACTCTCTCAACTAAAAATAATTCACTGCATACTATACCTGAAATCCTTCTGCCCTAGCTTATTTCTCCTCATCTCTCAATATTCCCCCACTAGGTCCCTACGTAGCTCTGACCTTAACCTACTACAAATATACAAACCTAAGACTAACATCAGCTGCAACCTCTAGAGCTACAATCCTACAGTATCATGAAACAAATTACCACTAGAAGTCACGTCCCTCAAACATCCAAATCAATTCAAAATTGTCACTAGAGAGAATTTCCAAGCTCACTGGTCCTGCCTCTGCAGGAACAAATTACTACTAGAAATCAGGTCCCTCAGACATCCAAATCAGTTCAAAACTGCCACTCAAGAGAACCTCCAAACTCACTGGTCCTTTTTCTTTAATCCTCTCCCTCTATATGCAATTTGTTGATAAGATTCAGAATGCTTTATGTAAAACGTTCAGTGCAATATTCCATACACTGAAAAGAAAGAAATGATTCATTCTTTTCTGCTGTGAGGTTAACCTCTATTGGCCCCTCTCCGTGTATTAATTGAGTTTGCTTGATTCTGGTTGACTTCTCAGGTAGCTACATGCCAAGCTCTTTACCATCTCTTTCAGATGAAAATGGTACAAGTCTTAATGTGCTGTGATGGAGTAGTCGTTCATATTATATCCGTAAGTAACTATACCAATTATTTTATACTGGTATTATGCAGTGATGGTGAAGCCATGCATTGTCCAAGGGATGACTGCATTTAACAGAATGCATGATGTAGTTTACTGTGATGTCATATTTAGTTTTCAATGTTTTAGATGTTTGGCAGGCACAGAATCCAGTGCCTAGATTTGTAGTAATTAAAGTGAAAGTTTTGTAGCTGTCCTGAGGTCATTTGTTCACAATTTTTGGGAAATACCATTGTATGATAGTGAAGGGATAAATTAGAAATGGAGACTAATTATAAATAAATGAAAAATTCCTTTTAAGTATAATTAACACCAAGTAGGATATGTTACCCCACATCTCATAAATAGATGCATACAGGAAATATATCCCCAAAATCTGGGAAAAATTGCATATCATTCCCCTCCATAAAGGTGGTACTTCTACTGACATAACTAATTTCAGACCAATAGCTATCCTATCCCCCCTCTCTAAAATTTTATTAAAATGCATCCACAAACAACTCCTACAATACCTCGACCAAGAAAACCTTCTAACTCAAATTCAACATGGTTTTTGACCCTCCCATAGCACAAATACAGCTCTTATAGTTTTCTCAGATACAGTGAACAAAGTCAGAGACAGCAGTCAACTAGTCTCTGCCATATTCATTGATCTATCAAAGGCCTTTGATAAGGTCAGTCATACTAAACAACTAGAGCAAATGTCAGCCTTAGGTCTAACACCAAATACCCTAAACTGGTTCAAGAGTTATCTCACTGATAGATGCCAATCAGTAAAGGGCTGTGGGAGGGTGGCATAATGGTTAAGGTGCTTACCTTAGAAACACAAGGTGCAAGGTTTGATTCTCACAGGGGGTAATTGGCTAGGCTTAAAGTAGTCCATGAGGGCAGTTAGCCTAGTAATAATCTATGAATCTAAAAACAGCAAGCAGTGCTTTAACCTTTTCTCCCTATCAACACTGGCATCCCACAAGGATCAGTCCTTGGTCCTTTCCGTTTTAATATCCTTACAAATTCTCTTCACACTTGCACACAACATGCTTCTCTCATGCAGTCCTCTGATGACTCAGCACTGATATGTACTCCCAACAGCCATGCACACCTCAACCAAATTACACATGAATCCTTCACTGCCACTGAAAAATGTTTACAAAACTCTCAACTCCTGCTTAATCCAAAGAAAACCAAACTTTTGCTTTTCTATCCTAAATCTGTGTCTCATGAAAAACACAACTTTAAAATATACTCCCTCAATAATGCCAATATAGAAGTGGTAACCAATGCAAAACTATTAGGCATGACCATAGACAACAACCTTAAATTTGATTTATACATACAAAATCTCATAAAAAGACCAAAAACTAGGCTTACTCTACAGAGCTAGAAACTTCCTCACCACCACATCCAGATACACCCTTGTAAATAGTTATATTCTACCTTCTCTTCTTTACGAACCCCCCCCCCATCTTCACTAATCTTCAAATCTCACTTACTCAAAAACTTGAACAATGTTACAATAAAACAGCCATATTTGCATCAAACTCTCACTGCTGTACCCACCACTTCACTGCATTGAAAACACTTAACTGGTTAGAGCTACCCAACTACCTAAAATATATTCAGCAAATCAATCATTCATTACCCAGCCACATGTCCAGCTTTAAATTCTATGCTACAAAAACTCTTCCCTAAACAGCCTGCAATCAAGTAACCAAATTCAACTCACTGTTCATAAACCAACTAAATGAGCAGGGCATTCTCTGTATTCTTACTCCATAGCTAAAATATGGAACACTATGCCCACATTTATTCCACATCCCACATGTTGAACCTCGTA
>NC_056746.1:1102177921-1102305421 GCF_019279795.1 Protopterus annectens
GAGATATATCTATCCCTCCAAAACAGTCTGCTGATGTTGCAGAAGAGTTTTAGACTCTAGTCTGAGTATTTCAGATGCTTTTTGACTTGCTGATGGAAGGCCTTCTTCGACTCTTCCTGTTCAGTTACCTTTCCCTCACTAATTATTTGCTCCTAATAGCATGTCTCCTTTGTCAGCTTCCTCCAATTAATTCCAGCCTTCTCTTACCTATTCTTTGTACCCCTAATTGCAGTCATTCCTATCAACAGAATGTCCTTTCTCTATTCATATGTTTGGCTTAGTTCTTAGTCCACTTTCTGCTATTTTATGAATAGAATATTGTTTCTCTCTTTAATTTCTCCAAATCTTTTTGGTTTCTAATACTAGGATGGGAATGAACCCCATTCCTAAGACAAAGTAGGATAAAAGTTCATGAAATTAGTATTGCTTCAATCTTTGATGTCAGCCAAAAGTGCTCTTTCCAGCACCTGCAATGTGCCCAGTAATGACTCCGTCTGCAATTCATACAGAGTTACATGTATTGGTAACATATCTAAATACAATTGTACATTCCTTTTTATAAGACTCGTTGCTCCAACTACTGTTGGAACTGTCTGGGTATCTTTCTTCCACATTGCTCTCATTTCTGCCTGCAAATCCTGATATTTTTATGACTTTGTGTGTCTCTGTACACAAGACACTGTAGTCACTGGGTGTGGCAATTTCAATGTTCAATGCCACTTTTGTCTTCATTTCATGGACCACTATATCTGATTTTCTAGCATCTATCTTTTGAACTGTTGGTAATGGGTGATCCCATGTGATGTCAACTTCATCATTTTCTATGATGCTTTGTGGCTCATGTTTCCAGTATATTTCAACCACTTTAATACCATAATGTTTATACAATCCCCAGTGCAACAGTCTTGCCACTTTATTATGCCTTTCAGTATACAGTCCTTTTGCCGTTAGTATGTCACAACCAGCAACAAGGTGTGCAACTATTTCCAGTTATGTTTTACAAAACATACATTTGTCTGTTTCTCCCACATGATCAATGGACTTTGTAAACCAGCTTGTATGTAGCCCACTATATTGGGCCGCCAATATTAATCTTTCATCTCTTGGTTTGAATTTACCTCTCATTAACCATTCCTGCATTCAGTCCTGTTCAACATGAGGTTCTTCTAGAAGTTTTCTATACCTGCAACTATATTTATGCATTTTCCACATTTCTTGCCTTCTCAATTGGTCCTTCACCTTATATTCTTTCTTTTGCTTTTTGGCACATTCAGTTGCTACCTAATTTTATCTACTTCTGGTTTGATTTTCATTCCTGCTTGATGTCTATATGCTTCTGCTAGACTAAGCAGGGAAGTCATCTTAGATTTATTCTCCTCATGTTTTAAAACTTTCACTATGTTTGGGTCTTGTAAGGTCAGCAGATATGTGTACAATCCCACGATTGCAGATCTATACATGTAATGAGTTTCAAGGAGGCCCATACCTCCTTTGGAATGGAGAATATATAATCTTGGTATGCACTGGTTTTTATAATTCATTTGGTGAGCATGAAGCATCCTACTTGTTTTCCTGTCTAATCTATCCAATACGTTTTGGGGCCAGTTAATCACTCCAAAACTGTAAGTTAGGACGGGAAGAGCAAATTGGTTTATAGCTTGAATTTTTTTCCTAGATGTCAATGCTGTTTCTGGGATTAATTTAAGTCTTCTAAAATATTCCTTACTAAGTTTTATTCACATTTGTTCATGTTTTATTGCTGATCTTTCATCAGTTCCCAAATATCGATACACTCCCTCTTGCTCAAGTTCTTTTATATCACATTCTTGTCCCAAACTGATGTTTTCCTGGTGCTGTAGTTTTCCTGCTTTAAAGGTTGTTTTTGCACATTTATCAAGACCAAATGACATTCGTATATCAGAAAATTTTTTGATAACTTGCAGTTGTGCTTTTGGTTCCTCATCTGATGAGCTGTACAGTTTTAAATCATTGACAAAGAGAAGGTGAGAAGTCTTTACACAAAGTTGTTTTCTAGGAGCCAAGTTATATCCATGGCCTAAGCTGTTAAGTAGACAGCTTAATGGGTTAAGGGCAAGACAGAATAGCAGCAGTGACAGAGAGTCGCCCTGGAATATCCCCCTTTGAATTTTTATTCCTGGAATGATAATTTGTCCTTTATCATGGCTTAACTGCAAAGTGGTCTGTCACTGTTTCATGGTCATTGTAATGTAGTTATAGTAGGGTATATCTTATACATTTTTAAGCACGCTTTTATCCATGAATGTGGGATACTGTCAAATGCTTTTTTATAGTCAGTCCATGCCATACTCAGATTCTTCCCCTTTTTACAGTTCTCCACTATGACTTTATTTAACAACAAATGATCCTTTGTTCCATATGACTTTCTTTTATTGCCATTTTGTTCTATTGCCATAATTGAGTTTTCTTCTAAATGACTGTAAACTCTGTAGGCATCAATTCCATTGTATAGTTTATACATCATCAGAAGGCAAGTTATTGGTCTATAATTTTTAGGGTGGCTTGCAGGTTCACTCTTAAGCAGGAGCATTGTTTTTCCTGTTGTTAGCCAGGTCAGTGTGTGTTTGGGCAGTGCATATAAATATTTCTTACTTATGGTTAAATCTTGGTGCAAAGATGTGAATACTTTTAACCAGAAGTTAGGTACTGCATCTGGGCCTGGGTTTGTACAATTAGAGGCTTTTCTTAACTTTGTTTCAATATCTCTGGCAGTTGCTTCATCCCATTTCATATCCTGTACAGTTAAACTAGTTATTTTTTCTTTTACTTCTGCTATCCTTTTAGCATCTTTGTTGTGTTCTACAGGATCTTCATAAATACTTCTCCAAAATGTATCTATTTCTTTTTTTTGGTGGTCTTTCAATTCCTTTCCCCTTGTTTCCCAATTCTCTGTAAAACATTTTTGGGTCATCAATAAATTGCCTTTTTTGTACTTTTCCTTAATAATATTCTGTATGACTGTTGTTCTCCTTAAGGATCTACATCCAAAATCCCAGTCTCTCCTTTTGCTTGGATCCCCCCACCCCCGCTTCATCATCATCCCTTTCCACATTGAACTGCAGTTTCTACTTTTGTTCTGTTTTAACTACGTAGATCTAAAATATCCCTTCAAATCAGGTAATCCTAAACTTACTTATTCTATTGAAAGGATTAACTTATCCCACTTGACATTACATTCTTCATCTCCCAGATAAAAATTTTTCAACTTTTTTTTTTAAATTACTATCCACAACTTCTCCTGTCATTGATAAAAATATGCCTGACCTGTGTATAAAACTAAAGGAACTAAAACATTTTACTGCTTGCATCTTGCTATCCATATCTATAGACCAGAACTTCCAGTTTCTCAGTTTTTGAATTATCTTTTGTATCTCTTCCCACACACACTTAGCTGCCATTACAGCATACTTTTTAACCCATACACCTAAATACTTAATTTCTATCATGTCTCCAGAAATGTTCGTATTGCTGAACTAATTCACATGTTGGTACATAGTTTATAGCTATAGCCTTTGTTTTATTTTCATTCATTTTATATCCTGAAAGAAACTGGAACTGTCTCAGAATGTTCCACAACACTAAGGTATCCTTTTCTAGTTCTATCATGTACAAAATAATATAAAATTTAAATAAATACAACTTTTCTTGAATGCCATACCAATTATATCATTGAATTTCTGAATCCCTTATTTTCTTTTCCAATTATAATGCAAATAGCAAAAGGGAAACAGGACAAGCATGCCTACTTCCTCTTTTGAGACACAAGTTATCAGCAAGAAACCCTCCGACTTTGAATTTTGCCTTCTATCACTCAGATATGCTCCTAATTCTCCGTATTATTGTAACAGGAAATGCCAATGCTTCCATTGCCCTACTCATAAAATAGTAACTTACTCCATCGAATGCTTTCTCTGCATCAAGACCCACCAACAACAGCGGTATTTTCGTACATTCTGCCTACCATCCACAAAACCACATTGATCCTTCTCTATCAGTTTTGGTAACACCTCTGTCATTCTTTTAGGCACTATAGACACAAACACTTTATAATCAGGGTTTAAAATGGAAATGGGCCTATATGAAGCTAGATCCGATGGGTCTTTAACCTCTTTAGGTATTACAGACACCACAGCTTTTTTTCCAGGATGTTTATGCTTCTCATCCTTTTTAAATATTGTTAAACAAAACCTTTCGGATCTTTGTCACTTTCTTCCCTCCTAACTTCCAAACATCCACTGAAATGCTATCGATTCCTGGAGACTTTCCTGCAGATTGGTTATACAACACCATTTTTATCTCATCTCTTCCTTTCTAAATGTTAATCTTTGAGCCTCATCCACCTGTAAATACTACTAAGTTGATGCATCTCTATGGTAAGTATATAATGTAATCTGATGCCAAGGGAAACCTTTACTGCATACGGGTCCTGAGGACCTTCATTATTAAAAGAAACTGTACTCACCAACATGGGAGAACCATCAGCTGATACAGGAAACTACAGACTCATCAGTCTAACATGCCTAATATGCAATGCCAGGGAACAAATTATCATGGAAATGATAAACAAGGGCATTGGCAACCTACAGATACTTGACTCATCTCAATTTGTCTTTGTTTTGGGAAGGTTATGGCTACTTAACCTGGTAGACTTCTTTGAGACTATCACCAAGGCAAAGTATGAAGGTAAAACAGTGCATACTGCATATCTTGGCAGGCTAAGGCATTCAGTACAATACTCCACACAGGAATTGTAACCAGCTTTCTGAGCTAAGTGTAAATCCTTACCTAATAAGCTGGATTGCTGGCTAGCTCACAGACAGGACCCAAAAATTCAGGATCGGTGAGACCACCTCCACAAAAAAAATTCACCAAGGAGTACCACGGGATGGGTCTACATCATAATGTCAAATGCTGACAGGTTCGAAGCACTAAACTTCGAACTTGAAAGTTTCGAAGTGTAAAAACATCGAAACGTATAATGGAGATTGCCATAGAGTGTGGGAAGGAAAGATTTCCCTTTACTGCACTGTAGTTGGTATATTTAAGTAGCAGGGGATGTGGGGGTGCAGGGGGACTTGCCCCCCTGTATAGAGCATTTTTTTTTGTTTTGGGTTTTGAGTAATTTTTTTTTTTTTTGACATTCAACGTTTTTAGACTTCGAACTTTCAAGTTCGAAGCTTGACGCTTCAAAGTTGTCAGCATTCGACAATCTGATATAGACCCCCACAGGGCTTTATGCTGGGCCTGCTTCTGTTTGGTGTCTACTTCTCAGAAGTTACAGCTAACATTCAAGGCATCTAGCTTACCAAATTTTATGTTGTTTTCAACACAGTTAGAAGAGCTGATCTTACTAAAGCTATTTTTAATGAAACAGTCATTACATCATGATGTATGCAGTCTTTGATATCTTGTGGAACACAATTTAAAATCACACATTTTTAACAAATATGGAATATTTTAATGAATCTTTCTCTGTAATGTAATGTCACCTGAAGTTGTTTTTTTAATATTAATGCAAGACTGCAACCTTCTGTAGTTGAAAGGCCTCAAAGATTATCACTAAGAAACTTGTAAGGCCTATGCATCCCTTGTGCAAAAGGAAAATGGTTGCTGTCCTCCATTTGTTCTTCATGAAGCCTGTTTGGAGACTATGGCTGAATAGCGATTCTAGTGGGCCCAGTAGGTCATGTTTCATGCTATTCTGGAGGCAGCCTAGGATATTATCAGGTCCCATGGATGTAGTGGCTTTGGCCTTGGAGAGTGCTCATAGGACTTGTTACTTAGCAATAGATGGGGGAGCTATAGTTGTGGTTTATTTCTTGAGTTATCTGGGGGTGAAAGTGGATAAATAATTGGAGCTGGATTTATCTTCCAGTAGATTAGCTATATCCTCTGGCTCAATGTAGGTGATCCTACTTACAATTAGTTCAGCACATTGTTATATATTGTCTTTGAGGTTGTGGACATAGCTGATGAATGCTTTATGATTACCTTGTCTGGGAGGCTGTTTTTACTTCAGATTTGATTTTGATAAATGTAATTATTTCCAAGAAGTCAGACCAAACCTGGATACCTCTGTACCTAAAGAGAATGATCCATAATAAATGCACAAACCAAACACCACTAAAATTTAGGCCAGTTATGATAGATCGAAAAGTGTTTAAATAGTTGGTTGTAATTTGTTTGAACTAAGCTCTGATGAAGTCCTTTGGTTACAGGATGAAAGTGCTTAACTTTATTAAATTCAGTTTTTTTAGTGGTGTTTCATTTGTGCATTGATTGTGCTTCAGTCTCTTTAAGTACTGAGGTATCCAGTTTGGTTTGACTTAAGTTTTTTTGGTCAAACCTAACTGCCTTTTGTGTTTTTTGTGAAACTTAATTAGTTCCCTTAGTTGCTTATTAAGTTTGATGACGGAGCTCTTGCCTTGCCGGACATTGCTTTCCAATGTTTGGGCATAACGTTCTTCCTTTTGTCACATGATCTCTTTATGCTAGGGTTCCACTAGTGTGGCTTGTTTTTTGATTTTGTCCTGTGCTTATTTTGGGTATGTACAACTGACTCTATACAACTGTATACATGGCTGTACAGGGACTTTATGAATGACTCCACATAGACAGCAGTGTTCCCTGGTTTGGGGGAGGTGGTTTGAAATTTTGCCAGGGTGTCATTTAAATGCAGGAAGTTTACCTTGAAATAATTCTTAAATATTCCAGGGTTAGATGACATCCCAAGCTTTAGCTTCCGAACAGGGTCCACTGGACTAGTTCATTTACCAAGTAAACAAATAAAAAATAAATATATTTATTTTAAGTTGTGGACTGTTGTAAGTTATTTGTCTGTATCGTGTTATTCAGCATTATCTGTGCTTTGGATTCTTTTACAGCTATAGTGCATCCCAGCAGTGACCCCGTACATTAGAATTTGACTTCTAACTGTAAGTACTACAGTGTCAGATAACAAGGATGTGAGAGGTTAAGTAAAAAATGGAAATAATACCGCATGATTATTTAAATCTGAGTTCATAGCAAATGTATTCATAACGTCCTTCAATAACAGAAATCAGATATGTGCAGTTAAGAGAAATGATAGTCAAAATTAAGGTATGCATTGCTTAACACCAAGTACAGCTCAGCATACATTACCTTTTACTCACCAAATGCTGAAGGCAAGAAACTTACAGTTCTTCAAGTGGAATGACGTCTGTAAGCATTGCTATAAGTGTTAAAGCTACATGTATTCTGAATTCATACAAATTTATTAATTAAACTTTACAATGAAAACGTTCCCAGTTTCCTTTCTATTACGTGATAAATTAATAAAAACAGAAGGAAAGGTATTTGTAGTCTCTACTTAAAGATTGTGATTTTACAGCTCAGTGGATTTAGGAGCTTGAATGCTAAGTACATTCATCTACATTTCAATTTGCCTGCAAAAGCATCTGAAAGAAATTTAAAAATAACAGCCAATGTAGCTGTACATAGGAAGATATGAGGGTGTTCCATATACTTCCCACACTCACCTGAAAGAACTTCGATTTAATATTAGAATGGCATTGGCAGATAATAAATGTCCAAATCCTGTTCCTTGTACCATAAATGCGTTTAGAAGTTATCACGTCAAACTAAACTTGAAGTATTTAATTGTTTGTTTCTTTAATGTTTGTTAACTGCATTAGAGGACTGTTACAGGACCTATGAAGCACATGCACATGTGACTATGTGGCAGACTGTGTATGTGGAATGGAGCACATACACACCTTCTCACTATGTGGCACTCTGCACACATGGCATGGAGCACATACACACCGTCCTATGTGGCACTCTGCGTGCATGGCATGGAGCACATGCACACCCTCCTAGACTAAGTGGCACTCTGCGTGCATGGCATGGAGCACATGGACACCCTCCTGACTATGTGGCAGACTGTGTATGTGGCATGAAGCACATGCACAGCCTCCTACGTGGCAGTCTGTCTATGTGGCATGGAGTTTTCCAAGGTCATAACATTGCTTTATAGCACTGAGCCTAAGCTGCCTCCATCCCCCTTTGGATGGATGAGTCATTTAGCCCCATCCTTCTCCATGGTCCATGCCACTAATCAAACATAGGTCATCTGGACTGCAGTAATCCCTCTGTACCACTGGTGTGCATTAATTATATCATTTCCTGGATATAGCTGAAAATGAATTAATATAACTTTAAATGCATCCTTGTGGTGCACAGACCCAAGTATGACCTTAAAATGATAATAGCAGAAAATGGCTTGCTGAACTTTGCACATAGGCTGGATGCCGCATACAGAAGAAGATTTCATGTCTTTCCTCCTGCTCAGAATGAATGTCACACTAACACTTTATATGTACGTTCTCAGTTCTTTATTTTGATGAATGGACATGAAATCAATGGCTACAGAATGTATATCCAAGTTGAACCTATTTCTGTAACTTCTCTGTGTTAATTTTGTATGATATATGCACCTAATTTGCTTGTGTTGTGGCTCAGATTGTATAAGAATAGGTCTTGGGACCAGTTCACTTACATACTCAGTAAATAATACATAGATAGATATAATTTCCCACCAAGTACAAAGAGTTTTGCAATATTCTGCTGTCAACCTTAAATGTTCATTTCATACTTTGTTTAAAGTGAAGGGAAATGACTGTGCTGCCTTTATTCAGTTCCAGGTGATAGAGCTGGAAGGCTGTGACAGATATTATAGTTATTCCATTTCCAAAATCACGCTGCAGTGCTTCTGCTCTGATTCTGTGCATCATATCTGCCTCTCAAATCAGTTAATCTGCGCTGCCAAATAAAACCTCATAGCATTTTTGGCTCTGATATGCAAATGCTGAGGTTTCTGAAACTGATTTAAATCTCAGCCATAAGTGCCTCTTCAGTTATTTCATAGGAAGTCAAAATGTTCACTGAATATGCTAAAGCCCAGAAGCAACAGTAAAGAAATTGCTGTGTTGACTTTTAAAATCCTGTGTAGGCATTTAATGGCCCATAATTCAAAAACAAAGATAACAGGCGCTGTTTCTTTAAAGTTCTGTCAACATCAACAATAAAGTTTCAGACTCCATGAGTATCAAGGCTGCAATTCACATGAAGAACTTTGACGACAGTGCAAGAACTCAATGGATGATGATTAAAAACAGGATGCTATCAGAATCCATTTGTATGAGTTTGATGGTACTGTATAGTTTGAAACATGAAACTGTGTACTTTTCCTTCCATGTGTGCTTCAAGTTAAGTTTTAAAATTTTTTTCTATTTATACCTTTCTTGCATCAAAGCCATGTAAATCTCTAGTTTTCTACTGACCTTTAGTTCCATCATAACTAATTTTTTAACTTAAAGCCATAAATCAAGTTTACCACGTGTTGCCTTGTGCCCTTACAGTGAAGAGAACCAGGGTACAACACTGTGCCCCGATTATCTATTCTACTCCATAAAACATCAGGTACCTGTTGCAAACACTCATTGCAAATTCACTTTTCTGTAGGTTTCCTTGACCAGGGCATCTAAGCTTGGCCTTCTCTTGTCTGGCATACACTTGGATTTACAATCTACAGAAGAGTGAGTAAGCTATAATCTACAAGAGACTAATTATGCAGAGTAAACTCCCAGAACCCATTACCTATGAGTGTAAGGCAGACCTTTGCACTGCCAGCCTACCCAGCAGCACCTGCACCACAGAAACAAAGTTAGACTCCTATACTGCTAACCATGTACTAGGAGGCGAAGTCACATGATCTTGAAACACAATGTCTTTCAGCTGCAATGATTCATGCCAAAGCATAGTCTAGTGGTTGAAACAGCTATAAGAAAGACATCCTACTACTGAAAAAAGAGGCAGTACAACAGCCATGTGGCATTGAGTATACCTCTGCTTTTTAGACAGAGAAATAGGTATCATTAGCCAGGCATGTAGCACTGGACATGAAACAGCACATTAGGCAGGCGCAACAGCTGCTATGCAGGAATCCGTGTTCACAATATTGCATCTAGGGAGACTAGAAACAGATGACAGAAAGTGAATATAGACTGTTGTCATAGTATCATACCATGCAACATCTGCTAGTGAAGGAGATATACCTCAGTATTGTATATTGTCATGAGGCACAGCCATCATAGAAACCACAGGGTACCAAGTGCTGGCTTGACATTACTGCAGGGTGATATATATTTTTTAATAGCAAAAATCATTTAAGTAACAAGGCAAAATATACATCAGAACATTAACAAGCTAATCAATACATGCCAAAGATCCATACAAGCATAGTATTATAAGAGGTAATACAGTGCCTAATTACATTAATACAAAGTTCATTGTTGTCCATAAGAAACAACAACAGTAATCAATATTTATACCACCACTTCATGACCAAGTGCAGATTAGAACATTCCTTCACATTAAATACTAACTTATGGAATAAAAGTTTCTGGTCCTTAGGTATCTGTTTCCAAAATCAGAGCAACTATAGTGAGACTCACATTATGGGGCCAAAAATAAAAAAATAAAATTGTGGATGATTAATAGTCATACATTTCAACCTCTTGGAGCAAAAAATCTGGACAAAGCTATCAATAATGGGGGGGGGGGTGGTCAGAGACCCAAAAAGTAGGGACACTTTTTAAATATTGCTCTTATAAACTTACAAAATTGACAGAACATGTTTTGCATTAGCATGAATTTCTGAAAGGTATGGAGTCTGAAACTCAAATGACTGTCATTATTTTCTGACTTTAACCCTCAATTATTTGCCAGAAAAACACAGTTTTATGAGAAGTGGATCAACATCTTAGGCAAAAATCTGTACAGTTAAAAGGTACATTGATAGTGACAAAATTTATGTAAACCCAATAACCAAAACTCCACATTATTAATGTTAGTGAGATCAAAATATACAATCTTGTTGATACCTTGCTTAAACCACTTAGCAAGAGGACTGAATGGCATACTCAACCCGAATGTTTAATCTTGTCCACTGGATTAAGTGAGACACTTATTTGTTTTTTACCTAGACTGAATATATGGGGTGACAACTATAACTGTTGCAAGAATATCTTGATGATTGGATGGGAAATAGGAAATTCACCCTGTGGATCACTTCTGTGGCTCTGCTTGACAGTGGCACAGGAAAATAATTTTCTTGGGTGTCAAAAGTCAGGGTACCTTTTTGGCTGGGCTTGTATAGGCCCTAGGATCGATAGCCTAGTACCTACCTATGAACCTATGAACCTATGAATAAATGCAAAATAGGTCTCACTGCTGTCCTAATCTGTAGATTAGGGTACACACTGTAGATTGTAGGGTACACACTAGTGGGAAAAGAATCTTCAGTTTTACAAACAGCATGCAGAATTCTTAGTCAAACATAGTTCTCTTGTAAATAAAATATCTGTATTTATCCATTCAATCCAGCAAAACCTAGTGTGCCCATCCATGTCACAGCATTGTTCTATAATGGGTGGAAAAAGCAAAATACAAGATTGTTCTTTTGACTTGTTCCACTTGAATTGAATGACTAAAACCATTGCTCTAGTCTACTAGGATCCCATAATCTGTCAGAATGGTATACAACTGAAACGCTTTTTAGAAGAAACTGTACAGGTACCCTAATTGGTATTGGCACAGATCTAGCTAGGAGAAAACAGATCATATACTGCAATCCATAGCAGGGTTAGCCATGTGATGGTGTAAAATATGGCTATAGGTGATTTTGTCATGCTGGCTAATGTCGCCATATAGGCATGAGTATTTGCTGGTGAAAAGTGGGTTGGGAGCCCAGCCTACTCCGACCCTCACTAGGGACCCATGCTAACAGTGGGAGGTGTAAATGAGCCCCTTTTGGCCAGTGTGTGTACACACCATAAAGCCTATCAGCCCTATGCTAATAATCTACTGGCTGGCTGTTGTCCAGTCAACCTGTGGGGCTTACCTTGGAGAGCCCTGTTGAGCAAACGCTGGATGCAAAACCAATCAACCTTCCAAACAAGCAGTAAAAATTGCAACACTCAATGTAGGTTCATTGCATAAAGCTTGAACATGGATGCCATGATAGTAAGGAGGAAGCTGGGCATACTATGTATCCAGGAGAGAAGATAGAAGGGCAATGCAGCAAAAACATTGGCTTGGGGTCCAGAGTCTTCTACTTGGAAGGATGACACACCATAAATAATGTGGGTATTGTGGTGAGGAAGAAGGTTCAGAAGATAGTGATTGATTCATAGGTTCATAGGTTCATACTAGGCTATCTGCCCTGGGGCAATTATAAGCCTAGCCCGATTCTGTATGGCTTACACCACCCCTTGATTTGAGTATACTGTGCCCTTTTTAAGGTTTAGTTTACTGTGCCTCTGTCTAATAGTGACACGGGAGTAATCCCTGGGACAAACCTACAATCCCCCATCCACTTATTGAGATTCTTCTTGAAGAGATTCACTGAGGTGCTCTGCCTCACATGAACTGGAATTCTATTCCAGAGCGAAGGGAGCCTCTGGGTTATGAACCTGTCCCTCCAGCAAGTTCTATTTATTTCTGTGCTGAGGTTCAAGTCCCTCGAGCGTGTGGCTCTAAGGGATTTAGATTTACTGAGGTGGAGCATGTCCATAAATTCTGGATTTGACATAGCTTTGTATGTCAGGCATAGATCGCCTCAAAGTAGGCGGTATGCAACTGAGTAGAGCTGGAGTTTTTTTAACCGAGCAGCATATGGCATCTGTTTGAGACCCTTGATCCTCTTGGTAAGATACTTTTGGGGTCTTTCTAATTGCTGCAGGTGTCGGGTAAGGTACATCCCAGAAGGGGCATTGTATTCTATGATGGGCCTGATGAGGGATGAATAAAGGGGCACGATTACCTCTCTTGATCTAGATGTGAAACCCTTCGTGATGAGGTGGGCTATGTAGAAGGTCTTTCTAACCACTTTGGCAATGTGGTTTTCAAAGGAGAGATTGCTATCAACTTGAGTCCCCAGGTCCCTAATAACTTTCTCTGTCCTTAATGGGTTTCCGCCTATGTGGTAATTTGTGGGCACATTGTTTTTGCCAATGGGTATGACTATACATTTTTTGGCATTTAGCTTTAAACCATGGCACTGGCACCAGTTATCTGTCTCTGTGAGACCTTTTTGAAGGATGTTTGTGTCAGCTGGAGAGTTGATTATGGCACCCAGTTTGCAGTCGTCTGCGAACTTGGTGAGCCATAGTCCTCCCACGTTTGCCTGTACCTCGGAAAAGTATATACCGAACAAGAGTGGTCCCAGGACAGAACCCTGTGGGACGCCACTTGTGACTGGTTTCGAGTCTGACATGGCTCCAGCAACTCTCACTCTGTGGGTTCTGTCTTTGAGCCAGTTTGCGACCCATCTTGTGACATAGGGGTTTATATTTAAGCTGGATAGCTTATCTATGATGCCAGTGGGGTATTGTGTCAAATGCCTTTGCAAGGTCCAGATAGGCTGTGTGGACTACCTTCCCTTCATCTATGGCTTTGGTGACTGTTTCAAAGAAGTCAACCAGGTTCAAAAGGCAGGATCTGCCCTTGACAAAGCCGAACTGGGTAGGATCTAGTGTCTGTAGGTCCCCATTGTCTTTGTTTATGAGCTCCATTATGATCCTCTCCATAGCCTTGCAGACTAAGCTAGTCAGGCTTATGGGGCGATAGTTTCCAGGGTCCGTAGAGGCTCCACCTTTGTGGAGTGGGACCACTGTTGCTGTATGCCATTCTGTGGGCACATATCCTGTAGTGAGGCTGAGATTGTATAGTTGTTTTATTTGAGGGATTAGTTCCTCTTGGACTTCATGTAGGACGCAACCTGGGATGCCATCTGGTCCCATGGAAGCAGTGTTTTTTGCTTTGGAGAGGGCAGCCATCACCTGAGCATCTGAGATGTTTGGGAGGCAGCCCTCTGCGGGGATAGATACTTGCTCTTTTGAGGGGGGGGGAGTTTGCACTGAACCTGTCTGCCAGGATATTGGTGATGTCTGTGGGTTCAGTGTATTTTTTGAGGTTTAGAATCAACTCAGAACAAGTCTGGGAGTTGCATCCCAGGTTTCTAACATAACTGAAAAAAGCCTTATGATTGTCTTTGGTGTCCTGTGCAATTTTTCTCTCGAAGCTGGCCTTGGAGGATTTTATGAGGGATCGTAATTTTTTGCTAGTACTGATCAGAGATGCCTTCCCTATTAGGAATTTTGCTCTATCATGTAGTAGCTTCCTCCTTCTGTTGTACAGTTTATTTATGGCAGGGGTCCACCAGACTGGATGCCTGCCTTTGGATGATTGGGTCTTGGTTTTGTTTGGGATAGCATGATCCATGCATTCCTGGAGATGTCGTAGAATGCATTTATATAGGATTCTGCAGTTTGGGCTGTAGTTTCTACTGGCCCTGGGGCCTTGAAGGATTCCACTTCAGTTTTGAGAAGTGAGAAGTTCGCTTTTGAGAAGTTTTTCACTGTGGTTTTTTGGGCTGGGGGTGGGGTCGGGATGTGGACATCCAGTGAAATTAATGTATGGTCTGATCTTACCAATGAGGGATATACTTCTGGTGTGGAGCATAGAGTCCCCATGTTGGTAATGATCAGGTCTAGTATGATGTCATCAAAAGTAGTGACAGACTCATGTCAATCAGACTCTAGTGCAATGATATGGCAGTATTCATAATCTCAACCTCTGCCCCACAGCAGGGTTGTGATAGTGCGGAAAAAATGCATTTAGGCAGCAGTTGCAGGTCCTACTAGATAAAGCAAGATGACAAGAATTGTGTTGATGATGGATGACCTGAATGTACATATTGGAGCAGACAGAACAGGATATGAGGACTGCCTAGATCCACATGAATAAGGCGACAGGATTAAAAAAGGAAAGGCCATTCTAGACTTCTGTCTGGCAAATGGCTTGATGGTGGCCAACACGTGGTTCAGCAGTAGAGAAAGTCACAAGATCACATACAAGAGTGGCCAACATGCAACTTAGACAGACTTACTATTAGTAAGGAAAGTCACTGGTGTAGAATCACCAGTTGCAAAGTCATCCCCAGTAAAACAGTTGGCCCACAGCATAAACCACTGGTTGCCATAATCTGATGCAAGCAGTTGTCAGAAAAGGCTCTAAGGTCAACAGAGAACAGGCTGAAGAACTGGAAGTTGTCTGTGGAGAAAGCACAAGAGTTCAAGAAAATACTCAGGGGTCTAGCACCTCAGGAAGATGAAGAAATAGATAGAGATGAAGAAGAAGAAGAATAACAGTGCCTCAAACAACATATGTGAAAACTACAGAACAGCTATGCGGCCATACCAGGTATAGAAATAAGGTACATAAGGAAAGATGGTGGTGGAATGCTAAAGTCCAGGAAGTCATCAAAAGAAAAGAGTACAGGAAAAAGTGTGATATAGATAAGACAGACTGGGCTAGGAAGGAATACTGGTTGATTAACAAAGAGGCTAAGAGAGGTGTTGCAGTAGCAAAGAAGAAGACATCAGAGGCATGCTACCAACTTCTGGAAAGTGACTCACTAGATGGAACAAAGAAACTATATCAAACTGTAAGACAAAGACAGAAAGATAAAGAGGATAGTCAGACACACTTCATAATGGATGCCAGCAACAACCTGCTCATCAGTCCATGGGACATCAAAGACAGATGTAAGTAGTACTTCCAGCAGCTTCCAAATGAAGAAAACCTCACTGAAGATGTACTGTCCCAGACACAGCCTAAGATGAAAAAAGAGGAGGAGCCCACAATAGAAGAAGTAAGACCAACTCCAATGAAAATGAAGTCAGGGAAAGCAGCAGGCTCAGATGAGGTCCCAGTAGCTATAATAAAAGATGTTTGGTGAGAGAGAGTTGAGAAATGGTTCCTAAGGATATTCATAGCAGTACAGAAAGAAAATCATATCCCAGATGACTGGACAGCAAGCATACTTGTACCAGTGCTCATGAGCAAAGAGAACATTCACAACCATGGGCAGTATAGAGGTATCAAATGCCTATCACATTGAATAAAAGTTCCGGAGAAGGTGATTTATAAATGAATATGCAGAGTAGTAGAAAGTAAGATGGGAGATGAGCAGTTTGGATTCAGATCAGGATGCAACAGAACTGACCAATGTTTTCAGTGAAACAAATACTTGAGAAGAAGCTAGAGGTGAGGAAAGATGCCAACTAGGCTTGGAGAATATGACATTTTCCCAAGAAAATTGATTTGGGCAGTCGTACGGTAATTTGAAATTCCAGAAACATTGGTAGAATTGGTGCAGGCTATGTACAAGGACCCAATGACTCAAGTATCAACAGTGTTTGATCTCACAGAGAAGCTCTCATTGGATGAGGATGAGCATCAGGGTTCATCTCTGCTGTTTATACTGGTGATGGACTACATTAGCAAGCAGGTCAGAGGGACAGATCAATAAAGTTGCTGTATGCAGACGATGTGGCATTAAAGACAGACACTTAATAAGAACTTCGGTAAAGGATTGGGGAATGGAATGCAAAACTGATGGCACATGGGATGAAACTGAGTACAGATAATACAGTGGTAATGGCAACAAATGGGGGAAATCAGAAGAAGCTGGAAATTGAGATAGAAGGGAAATAATGGAACAGGTTAGCAGCTTCAAGTATCTGGGAGAGGTGGTTGAGGAGAAGAGAAGTCTGAATGAGTAGGTCAAAGCTAGAATAACAGGAGCTGCAGCTGACTCACATATAGTGTCAGGGGTAGTATATGACAGAAAAATGCCAAAGAAGCTGAAAAGTAAGGTGTACAAAACTGTAGTGGGACCAGTACTACTATATGGGAAAGAAACCTAAGAAGTAAAGATAGGGCAGTTCGAGGAATCTGGAGATGATGGAGATGAAGTTCCCGAGATGGGTGGTAGGATGCACACTGTCGGACAGATGAAATTAGGACATAAAAACAGAAGATAAAGTAGCTCCAATTGCAGAAAACATGATAGGAAACAGATTACAGTGGTTCAGCCACATGTGCAGAAAAGCAGAAGACAATTTGGTGAAGAAGATTTGGGACAGAAAACAAGATGGTAAGAGAAAATAAGGACATCCAGCATAGAGACTGATAGCCTTTGTAAGAGAAGACCTGTGACAGTCAGGAGATCATACTCAAAGAAGGTAAGAAACATCAACCCATGTAGAAAAATGGGAAAAACGGGAAGAAACATCATCCCATGTAGAAAAATGGGAAAAATGGGAAGAAACATCATCTCATGTAGAAAAATGGGAAAAACAGGAAGAAACATCAACCCATGTAGAAAAATGGGAAAAACGGGGTCGATGATAATGATGATGATCCGCAGAATGTGCTTTACTTTAATCTCTTGCAGAAATGAAAAATGGAGATTGTCTTTAGACAATGGTTGCCCAAACTGTGCTGTGTGCTAAAGATTCAGATTTAATACTTTCAAAATGGTGTCTTACTCTAGCCTAACACCAGGAAGCTTTCACTCATTAATGCATTTGCTAACCATAACAGACAAATAACAATACTGGAGTACGCACTCACTCTGAATATCAAAACTCAGCTATTACCTTAAAAACAGAATTTAAGATTAGTGAAAGAAAAAGAATCAATTACTTGAAGACAGACCCTTATTAATGCAGTACCACCCAACTATTCATTCAATGCTGATGCTAGCAGCCTGCCAGTAATAGATGCAGGCTCTACATTAAGTATTCAGATGAGTAGTAACTACCATACTATCCTCATTGGTAATTTCACCCTATGTAATGCCTCTCTAATACCCCTCTGAGGAGTCTGTCTCATCAAGTTATATCTCTGGAGTGGAAAATTAAAGGTCATCCAGGTCTCCAATTGCAGTTGATGTGACTGTACTGGTTAGAGGTTCAAATCTTTATAAATAAGGGTCATTGTAGGACATAAATTTGTTTGTGTTCCCTTTACTTGATCCGTGGGTGCACCCCCATACTTTTTTGCCCCTCTTGCTGATGGGAGACTTACTAGAAGAGCTATTTGAGGGCCTACCTTTATGCTTACATTCATCGATGAAGCTGCATGCTTTAGGTTGAGTGCTGAAGAGTCTGTCCACCTCCAGCAGGTCATGGAAAGTAAGCTAAGTATTTCCTTTGGCAATGAATAGATTGGCAAGGTATTTTGACTGGACTTGAAATTCCAACTTTCCATAGTGCTGAAGATGTGGTGCAAGGGCTTTTCATTTGATGTAAAGTGCTGCTGTCCAGACCTTCTTGAACCATGTGCCCAGCTAGCTTGAAGGTAGGTCCCATATGTGTCCGGCTACCTTGAAGGTAGGTCCCATTTCATGAGCTTTTACTAAAATATCTTCTCAGTCATTGAAATCTAGGAATTTAACAATAAAAATGTTGCAGGTTATTTAGGATCTTAGCTTGAAAAGGAATTAGGCGAGCTCGCTATATTATTATTGGTGATTTAAATCCTAGGTTTTAGTTAGTTCACTCCAAAAAAAAACTGTAAGAGCTCTGGACCTTGAAAACCATTCAATGATGTACAGATTGTTTCTACTGGTCTGATTCTTCAGATCCTCTAATTTAGATTCTAATTGCATGGTGTGAGACTGCGAATTCTGTACCACTATGGAGAGGGATGTTATCATAGCTCATTGTTCTACCCGTTCTCTTTGTTGATGTTTTCCCAAAAGAATGATTGATCTTAGAGAGGGTTACATTGCTATTAGCCTATATATTTTCAGACTAAAAAAATCCTGATGGGACTGAGAGACACACACAGTTATGTGTCCAACTCCATGCTTGTGCCTATGCATGCAGCACTCCACCCCATCCCCCCACCTGATATGCTCTTTGCAAAAGAACTGTGAGACAATGATTAGCACTGTATGTTGCTAACATCATATTGTTAGATGATACATGTGGTAGAGAACGGTGCACAGCAGCACAGCAAAGAAACCTCCAACTTTAGCACCTATATCAACATTAGAGTATAGTTTCATAGTTTCATAGTTTAGTACTAGGCTATCTGCCCTGAGGCATTTGCAAGCCTAGCCCTAGAGAAGTGGCTTTCGCCACCCCATGTAGTGGTACTAAGGTGTACAGAATAAATTTAGAATACTGTGCCTTTGTCTAGTAGTGACACATTGAAGACCCCCTTACTTATTAAAATTAGTTTACTGTGCCTCTGTTAAGTAGCAATACAGGGGTGACCCCCGGGGTAAACCTACAATCTCCCATCCACTCGTCAAGATTTCTCTTGAAGAGAGTCAGTGAGGGGCTCTGCCTACCATGGACTGGGATTTTGTTCCAGAGTATGGGAAGCCTCTGAGTTATGAATCTGTCCCTCCAGCATGTTCTATTCATGTTTGTACTGAGGTTTAAATCTTTGGCTCTCGTGGTTCTTATGGATTTTGATTTTTTGAGGTGGAGCATGTCCATCAATTCCTGGTTGGACATGGCCTTGTACGTCAGGCACAGATCACCTCTGAGCAGGCAGTATGCTACTGAATAGAGCTGGAGTTTCTTTAGCCTGGCAGCATATGACATATGTTGGAAACCCTTGATCCTCTTGGTGAGGTACTTCTGGGGTCTCTCCAACTGTTGTAAGTGCCGGGTGAGGTACATACCAAATGGGGCATTGTACTCAATCATGGGCCTGATAAGGGAGGAGTACAGGGGCACGATGACCTAATTTGATCTGGATGTGAACCCCTTCATGATAAGGTGGGCAAGGTAGAAAGTCTTTCTGACCACTTTGGCAACGTGGGTGTCAAATGAGAGGTCACTATCAACTTGGGTCCCCAGGTCTCTGATTACTTTTTCGGTACTCAGTGGGTTACAGTCTATGTGATAATTTGTGGGTATTTTGTTTTTCATAGGTTCATAGGTTCATAGATTAGTACTAGGCTAATTGCCCTTGTAGGCCATTTTAAGCCTAGCCAGTTACCCCATGTGAGAATCAAACCCTGCACCTTGTGTCTGCAAGGTAAACACCTTAACCATTATGCCAACCTCCCACCCAAAGAGGATGACTATACATTTCTTGGCATTCAGTTTAAGGCCGTGATTCCGGCACCAGTTGTCCGTTTCAGTGAAGCCTTTCTGTAGGATGTATGTGTCAGCTGGTGTATCGACTATGGCGCCTAGTTTGCAGTCATCTGCGAACTTTGTCAGCCACAACCCTCCCATGTTTGCTTTCACATCTGAGAAGTAAATGCCGAATAAGAGGGGTCCCAGGACAGAGCCCTGTGGGACACCACTTGTGACTGGCTTTGAGTCTGACATGGCTCCCGCAATCTTGACTTTATGGGTTCTGTTCTTTAGCCAGTTTGCAACCCATCTTGTGACATATGGATTTACTTTTAAGCTGTTTAGCTTTTCTATGATCCCCGAGTGGGGTATTGTGTCGAAGGCTTTAGCCAAGTCCAGGTAGGCTGTATGGACTGCCTTGCCCTCATCAATGGCTCTAGTGACTGTTTCGAAAAAGTCAACCAGGTTCAAAAGGCAGGATCTGCCTTTTACAAAGCCAAACTGGGTGGGATCAAGTGTCTGTAGGTCCCCAATATCGTTGTTTATGAGTTCCATAATAATTCTTTCCATAGCTTTGCAAACCAGGCTGGTCAAGCTTATGGGGCGGTAGTTCCCAGGGTCTGTAGTGGAGCCTTCCTTGTGGAGTGGGACCACTGTTGCTGTACGCCAGTGTTCAGGTACATATCCTGTAGTAAGGCTAAGGTTAAATAACATTTTTATATGCGGGTTTAGCTCCTCTTGGAGTTCACGTATCACGCAGCCGGGGATACCATCAGGTCCCATAGATGCTGTGTTTTTTGCTTTGTTGAGGACGGTTCTCACCTGGACATCAGAGATGACAGGGAGGTTACATTCAGCTGGGATGAGTATTTCTTCTTTTGGAGGTGAGGGAGGGGAGAAATTTGCACTGAACCTGTCTGCCAGAATGTTGGCAATATCTGTGGGTTCGGTAAATTTTTTGTTGTTGTGTACTAACTCTGAGCATATCTGAGTGTTTCTGCCCAGGTTTCTAACATAACTGAAGAATGCCTTGTGGTTATCTTTAGTGTCCTTGGTGATTTTTCTCTCAAAGTTGGCCTTGGATATTTTTATGAGAGAACGTAGCTTTCTACTAGTGCTGATCAGAGATGCCTTCCCTTTATGGGATTTTGCTCTGTCTTGCAGTAGCTTCCTTCTTTTGTTATACAATTTGATTATGGCTGGGGTCCACCAGACAGGACGCTTTCCTTTGGTGGAGAGGGTCTTGGTTTTATTTGGGATTGCACGATCCATGCATTCTTGGAGATGTCCGTAGAAAGCATTTGTGTAGGATTCAGCATTTTGGGATGTGGTTTCCATTGGCCCTGAGGGCTTAAATGATACCATCTCAGTCTTGAGAAGTGTAAAGTCGGCTTTTGAGAAGTTTCTCACTGTAGTATTTTGTGCTGGGGGTGGAGGTGGTAAATGTATATCCAGGGTGATTAGTTTGTGGTCAGATCTCACCAGTGAGGGCAATACTTCCGGTGTGGAGCATTTTGTCCCCATGTTTGTGATGATCAGGTCTAGTATATTATCCCCCCTTGTGGGAGAGGTGACTAGCTATTCCATTGCATTTGAGTTTATGAATTCCAGGAACCTTTGGGCTAGGGTGTTAGGGCTAGAATAGTGCACCCAGTCTATGTTAGGGTAGTTGAAGTCTCCTAATATGATAGTATTTGGTGAGACATTCATATCTTCCAATGTCTTCAGGAAGGCTGAGTGGGGTTCTTGAGATTGGGAGGGTGGTCTGTAACATGCTACCAGTTGTATAGCAGTTTTACCTACGGTTAGCTGCACCTGGATGGTCTCCAATGCTTCATGAGTTGCCACTAACCTAGAGGTGTGGGTATCCTTGATGAATATGGACACTCCCCCTCCCTTTGTGGTTCGGCCCAGGTTTTGGGGCCAAAAAGCATGATACGAGGTAAAGCCTGGTAGCACTGGGGTGCTCTCAGGAGCCTTGAACCAGATCTCGGTTACAGCGCAGACATCGATGTTCTCCATACTGAGGAGTGCTTCGAGAGCCTGCATCTTGAGATTTAGACTTCTGGCATTGAGCAGCATTACCCTTAATTTTTTTCCATTTTTGTTTTCTAAGGTGGTGGGTTTGTCTTTTGAGCCTTGCCTAAAAAAGGCACTATGGGGGTGGCAAGAGCCTTAGCCAATATCTGGAAGCCCAGTGGTGACAGGTGCAAGCCATCCCTTGTGAAGCAGCGTGGCTTGTCCAGCATGTCATCCCAAGCAGACAGACATTGGATCCCCCTAGAATGACACCAGTAATTGAGCCAATTATTAAAGCTGATCATCTTGTCTTTGTATTGCGGGATCATTCTTGGTGAGGGCAGGATGTTGCTCTGGGTCAGGGTCATACCAGCCAAGGCTACATAATCAGAGAGCTCCTCAATGTCTCTTTTCATGTAGTCCAAGGAAGTATGTCTCAGGTCATTCACACCGGCATGGACAATGACGGAGTCATATTTGTACGTGCTTTTGAGTGACCTGAGTGCGTGTGTTATATGGCGGATCCTAGCCCCCGATAGGCAGCTTACCGTTACCCTCTCCTTACTCAGCCTGGTAAGTGGGACATCAGTGTGTCTGACTATAGAGTCACCTATCACTAGTGTATCAGGCATAGTGTTTGGCCTTAAGGGCTGTGATTTATTGACACACCGATTTATTGAAGTATGTGTTGCATGTGTTATGTTTTGAGGTGGTGGATTTTGGGTGTCTGCTTCGGGAGCCTCTGTTGTTTTGGTAAGTTTTTAATAGAGCCTCAGTATGTTTTTGTGTTATTATGTGCTTGATTTGCAGTTGGGGTAGGTCTATGTGTGACTGGGTTTGTTGTGTGTATGGTTACCTTCTCCTCCTGTCTGGTCTTGCCAGTCCTGAGTTGAGAGAGTTCAGCCTCCAGTTTGGCTATATAGTTGCATCTCTCACATGTATTTGTGTTTGTTGGGAGGAGGAGAGGGTTGTCTGTGTACATGAGACAATTATAGCATTGTCTCAAGATTCCCAGATTAACCAGCTGAGCAGGAGAAGATGCTAGCAATCTACCACTCGACATGCTAGAATATTATAAGAGAGTGCTGTGTCTTTAAGGGAAGTGGTTGGGGTGGTAGGTGGATGTAGTCCTACTTGAGTTTGAGAGTGCTTGCTTAGAAGAGTAGCTTAGAGAACAAGTGCTATGCTTATAATATAATGAGTAGACTGGTTATTATAAGAGTAGAGCGTTCTAAGGGAAAATTTGAAGAGCAGACTTGGCGGAGCCAGGAAAAGTTTAACCCTGTTTATCCGGTGCTGCACTATGCGCACAATCGCGCAAAGCCGCGCTAATGCGGATTTTAAACAGGGAACTTGAAAAGAGCTAGAAATGGTCCAAAACAACCAATTACTACAGCTCTTGTGCTGAGGTCACTTCCTTCAGGGACAGATAGGATGCTCAAGGCTCCCCACTCCCACTGGTGAGCAAAGAAACTTCCTTCTTATCCAAGTAAGGTAATGGACAACACAGGAACTACACCACAGCCCAGAATACAGCAAAGCCTGTAAACTGGTCTAAGCTAGTCGAGAAGAGGCGGGAAAACAAGGATTATTTTTTTGTTTTTTTTGTTTTTAGATAGAAAACACCCAGAAATACAGAAGGCAGCAATAAATCAGTTACACAGGCTAGCACACTTTAGTGGGCAGCCTCAATAGTTAAATTAAACAAACAAACACAGATTTTTGATTAATTTTCGACCAGGTAAACTTTTAAGTGCAGGTACTATAAAATGCAGCAAACAGTTAAAAAAACAGTATAAGCTTGTTTAAAATAAGCAAGAGAAGGTATTCCAAGTAAGAAAGAGAAAAAAATACTTAAATCTGGAAAGTAGTCGCTTTTCCTCATTTCTCTGTAGCTAGGACCACTCTGCAGGACCACGTGTAGCTGTCTCTGAGTAGTATAGCCAGAAAAAAATGCTCTGAGGTGGATTTTAAACAGGGAACTTGAAAAGAGCTAGAAATGGTCCAAAACAACCAATTACTACAGCTCTTGTGCTGAGGTCACTTCCCTCAGGGACAGATAGGCTGCTCAAGGCTCCCCACTCCCACTGGTGAGCAAAGAAACTTCCTTCTTATCCAAGTAAGGTAATGGACAACACAGGAACTACACCACAGCCCAGAATACAGCAAAGCCTGTAAACTGGTCTAAGCTAGTCGAGGAGAGGCGGGAAAACAAGGATTATTTTTTTTGTTTTTTTGTTTTTAGATAGAAAACACCCAGAAATACAGAAGGCAGCAATAAATCAGTTACACAGGCTAGTACACTTTAGTGGGCAGCCTCAATAGTTAAATTAAACAAACAAACACAGATTTTCGATTAATTTTCGACCAGGTAAACTTTTAAGTGCAGATACTATAAAATGCAGCAAACAGTTAAAAAAACAGTATAAGCTTGTTTAAAATAAGCAACAGAAGGTATTCCAAGTAAAAAACAGAAAAAAATACTTAAATCTGGAAAGTAGTTGCTTTTCTCAGTTCTCTGCAGCTAGGACCACTCTGCAGGACCACGTGGAGCTGCCTCTGAGTAGTACAGCCAGAAAAAAACGCTCTGAGGCAGATTTTAAACAGGGAACTTGAAAAGAGCTAGAAATGGTCCAAAACAACCAATTACTACAGCTCTTGTGCTGAGGTCACTTCCTTCAGGGACAGATAGGCTGCTCAAGGCTCCCCACTCCCACTGGTGAGCAAAGAAACGTCCTTCTTATCCAAGTAAGGTAATGGACAACACAGGAACTACACCACAGCCCAGAATACAGCAAAGCCTGTAAACTGGTCTAAACTAGTCGAGGAGAGGCGGGAAAACAAGGATTATTTTTTTTTTTTTGTTTTTAGATAGAAAACACCCAGAAATACAGAAGGCAGCAATAAATCAGTTACACAGGCTAGCACACTTTAGTGGGCAGCCTCAATAGTTAAATTAAACAAACAAACACAGATTTTCGATTAATTTTCAACCAGGTAAACTTTTAAGTGCAGATACTATAACATGCAGCAAACAGTTACAAAACAGTATAAGCTTGTTTAAAATAAGCAACAGAAGGTATTCCAAGTAAAAAACAGAAAAAAAATACTTAAATCTGGAAAGTAGTCACTTTTCTCAGTTCTCTGTAGCTAGGACCACTCTGCAGGACCACGTGGAGCTGTCTCTGAGTAGTATAGCCAGAAAAAACGCTCTGAGGCGGATTTTAAACAGGGAACTTGAAAAGAGCTAGAAATGGTCCAAAACAACCAATTACTACAGCTCTTGTGCTGAGGTCACTTCCCTCAGGGACAGATAGGCTGCTCAAGGCTCCCCACTCCCACTGGTGAGCAAAGAAACTTCCTTCTTATCCAAGTAAGGTAATGGACAACACAGGAACTACACCACAGCCCAGAATACAGCAAAGCCTGTAAACTGGTCTAAACTAGTCAAGGAGAGGCGGGAAAACAAGGATTATTTTTTTTTTTGTTTTTAGATAGAAAACACCCAGAAATACAGAAGGCAGCAATAAATCAGTTACACAGGCTAGCACACTTTAGTGGGCAGCCTCAATAGTTAAATTAAACAAACAAACACAGATTTTCGATTAATTTTCGACCAGGTAAACTTTTAAGTGCAGATACTATAAAATGCAGCAAACAGTTAAAAAACAGTATAAGCTTGTTTAAAATAAGCAACAGAAGGTATTCCAAGTAAAAAACAGAAAAAAATACTTAAATCTGGAAAGTAGTCGCTTTTCTCAGTTCTCTGTAGCTAGGACCACTCTGCAGGACCATGTGGAGCTGTCTCTGATGTCACCTGCTGAACTAGTAGCCTGTACTGACCACGAAGAACATATTGCAGTATGAGTGGATTACATGTAGTATATGTACCTGTACATTTGACAGTGTTCCGCCTAAGCCTGCCTACTTCGTACACATAACAGATGACAACTACACAGTAGGAGGGGTTGGGGACAACCAGAAGCTCTGTAAATTGGATACTGGCCCTGCAGTATTTTATGGATTGTATGATAGGCCATGCCACTTTCTAAATGCAAAGGATTAAGCCCCTTCTCCTGCTTCTATTCATATTTATAATCAGATAACCATAACTTCTTAAATCAGTCTTAGCACATATTATTTATTTCTTGAAGACTTGATTTAGGCTTGAATATATTTAGCACTGCATTCAGGCATCATCATGCTTGTTTTATTAAATAAAGTTCTTGTTCAGCTAAGTCTTTTTTTATATTCATATGCCTGCAGTACTCACGTACTGTGTGGCCCAGTGCCTTTATGAGGGTATTGTATAGTGTTTTTTGTTAAAATAGTTCATGTTCCATCTCTAGAAAGGATATTTTAATTTTCTAGGTGTATTTACTCAAGCAGTGGTTTGAATGAAAACTTTTGTTCAAGCCTACATTTACTGATGATGAATGCTGGGGACCTTGTTGTGACTATGTATTAGGTTCATTTCTACACTGTCATGTAATCTTTATATAACCTTTATTCCAATGATTGAATTGACAAATCTCTGGTACATTTTACTAGTGGTAATAGTGTATGTAAACACTCAAGTGGGGATCATAATATTTCTTTTTATAAATAAATAAAACATCTGCAAGTGTTTTATTTAGCATAAGAAAGACCTGCCTAAAAGAGACCAAAAGACTCACTGACTATGTATCTGTGTTTACATGCAAATGTCTATGCAGATTTATGCAGCTCAGTCTGCATCATCCCAGCAAGGTAACAAGTTATACAAATAGTTCATGTGTAGCAGTGATAATTCTGTTGTTGTTTATTTGTAAAAATGGATTTAGATCAGCTCACAACAAGAAAAAATAGCTACCCACTACCCAGGTCTGGATAATGCAGTAAAGGGAGAAAAAAAAACGGGAAAATGTACTAGCACCTTTCACAATGCAGCATACTGAAACAGACCATGATATTACAATTTTGAAAACATCAATATAGTGCAAGTATGCTGGGCTTGCAGGCTATGATAGAAAAAATAGCAAACGGCATATTGAATAAAAGGGTCTGTGATTATCCGTTTTCAGGTGCATGCAAAATTATGGTATGTATAGTCAGACAGATTGGCTGTTCCTTAAATGAGGTCCTGATAGAAACTTAAATCTAATAAATGTCAACAAGATTTTTAGAACAAAAGGTGAAAGATTTCTGTTAGGAAGGGTTGTCCATAAAAAATATTTTTGGCCTTCTTCAGATGTCACTGTTATTACTTCAGAAGTTACAACAACCGAATTTTAATTAAATCATCAAATAGATAGCATGTACAACAATGCAAATTCAGAGAAGTGGTCCTTCTGGTCTTCACTTGCATTATGTTCCTGTGTTAGAGACTTATGTGTTAAAGCAGAACATTAGTATATGCACAAAAGACTTCCGATGCCATGAGCAAGTGCGCTCGCGCACGCGTGTGTGTGTGTGAGTATTGTACATGTGTGTCATTTGTGTGTGTGTGAATTATGTCCACACATTTGTAATGCATGATTCTTGAATATAAACATTCATATTTGTAATTCTTAGAATGGTTTAAGTATCATATTACTGCATAGCTGCTGTATAGTTCAGCTATAAAACCACAAATGACCCATTTTATGATTCAGCTCATCAGACCCGACCATGACCTGCTGGCTACATTATTACCATCTGTAGCAAAAGTTCTAATGGATATCCTGACTAATGCATTACAAGACAAGTCATTGACAAGACTGGCCTTCTAAATTAAATGTGCAATCATGTCTTCCCAGTGCAAGTGGTCATTAATTTCATAATCTGTTGAGATGTGTCATAAATTCATAGGAAAACATTCTTCATATTCATGGCAGCAGTTACAAACTTGATGAACTGCTGATTGAGTGGCGAGCATCCAAGTAATTCCCTAGCAGCAGGTTCATTTTACAATATGTCTTTCAGTGATAATGAACCAAATTATTGTTAACACTGAGCAGTTGAAAAATAGTTTTACATGTATATTATCTACTGTGGTTTGCAGGATTGTAGAACAAATAGATAAAAAACAAGCTCAAATGCTTTGCTGTAAGGTAACTCAACATTGTCTGTATAGCTATACTTTACAGAAATGTATCATTGGATGAAGCATAATACGTTAATCATTTTATGGTTAGCAACTATGAACAACATTCGTAAACTTGATATGGACAGTATAGGGCAGCATACAGAATGAAATCCAGTAAAGGTCCACATCTGATCCATAGCAAACAGTGCAAAAAGCGTTCACGGTTATTTTACTGTGCACCTGCAGGGCTGGCATTCTACCCACTAAATGCAAATGTCTAGTTGAGCAACATTAAAGTGAGTTCACAGCTGAGGCAATCAATTAGTGCCCTAACCACAGCCACAATAGGAATATGTTCCCTTTGTTTGTAGCGCAGACACCAGTGTCAGTAATGTAACAATAGAAGCTGCATACAATGCACACAAACAGCAACTTTATACTTATTACCACTCCCTCAGGGCACAGCAGGTACATAGTTTTTACAGGAAGGGAGTCATTATCCATACCTTTCACAGGCCTGGCCAGTTTTTATTTGTTCTGTGCAATGACATCCCTCAGAAAGTAAAAAGGCCTGACAAGCTACAGTGTGTACATGTTTGTGTGTAAATGTGCACAAATGTTTGCATATGTGTGCACTGCACATGGGAACCATATTATAAACAATACAGATGTTGGACTAGTGTGGCTCCATACTATATGACTTCTGCATCTTACATGCCCCTACACTGACAGTTCCATTTAGGTGGAACACAAACTCTGTCATGACTATGCACCCTAAATCACTGCAGGAGTATACTGGCATACCTTATACACATCAGCACCTGTTGGAACACAGTCTGCACATGCAATGACCCCTAGGGTGATGGTAGACAATGTCTAGGGGTCTGTTTCACTAATCTTTCTGTGGACCCTTGAAACAAAGATATGCCAAGCCTGGTTTCCTGGTGTTTAAGGTAGCAGTGGCCATGAAATATGATATTCTGTGTTCTGTAGAGTGATTATATCTATTACCCTGTGCCTGAAGTCATGATATATTGGTGAGCACACAGCCTGCCCATAATGTTTGCCTTGATGCAGTGATATCCTCAGTCTGGGTGCATGGTTCCCTCATTTTTCTGTGGGACCGCATAGTACTATAGTTAGAGGAGAACAAAAACGTTGTTAGGAATGCAGTCAGCACCTCAAATGAATTATCAGTCACATGCATGTACTGTAATTGCATTTATTTATATATGCAGCCACAGCTTATATCACAGCTGTCTTAAATCAACATGTTTAGTTGCTTATAGTGTGTGTGTGTATATGTATGTGTGTGTGTGTGTGTGTGTGTGTGTGTGTGTGTGTGTGTGTGTGTGTGTGTGTGTGTGTGTGTGTGTTTGTAAAGCTAGTAAGGAGCTATCACGAGTTGCAGTTATATTCTTTCATAGCCATGAAATGTTTTTTTTTTTTTTTTATCTAGAAGGCCTTTTTTAGTTCTCAACCTTGGCTGGGGGGGGGGTGCATCACTCCCTGGATTGACAGGGGTGCCAGTTGACTTAGTCAAAATTCTAATGATTGTGCAACTCACACCATATTTATAAGTGAACCCTTCACTGAATCACTGCTGTGTGTGCCATTTATTTCAGACTGCAGTGCATTGAGTTGGGAATACCAGATGACCTGTTCCTTCTAGCAACTGCCCATCCACCACTCCTGCAGTGAAGACACCCTCTGTGCTACATATGGTATGAAGAATAAATATGGATCCAGCTACCCATGCATGCTTAGCTTGAGCTATTGCTGAACTGCATTATTATTAAATTGTGTATAACAATGCAAAAACTATATCTTTTAGACTGCATAAATAGCTAGAAGATGTATATTACATCAGCATATTTTCAGAATTCAAAACCCAAAACAAAATGAATGATAAATCTCTTAAATTTCAAAAAGAAAAAAAAATGGTAAGATGATATGCACTTCTTTAGTACGTGGGTCAAGGTGAACATACAACAGAAATAGTTAACAATTAAAAGAGATTCATTTTAATGGACTATGCTTCCCTAACTGCTCTCAAACTAATTACTTCTTTGAAACTGGGAAAAATGTCTGCATTGCATTAACTTGTCATTCATTCTCCTTTATTCAAATCCCTGCTTCTCACAGAAGAAACTAATGCACTCAATACAAAACAATAAAAAAGTTGTGATGAATAGCTGTCATTATATGCTTGCAAACTGTGCTGCCCCCTATTTTTCTTTCTGATTGGATAAATGTGCTCATAAATCTTATCACACAGATGCCCAGTAGTTTTTCTTCACTTTACGTACGCTACTATCTCCAACATAAATTACATATTCAGTATTATAGTCAGAGTAACAGCTGACAAAATACCTTCTCCAAAATTCACAGTGTATAAAAACATCACTCTTTAAAATGTATTAGCATACATAATAAGTACAAGAGTGAAACCTATCTTTCTCATTAATCATATTGTTGGTCACAGTATTCCTAGTGCATAAATTATTTTTATATATACAAAATAAAGGAGACTTTTATCACTTATTTTTATTTTTTTTTTTTTTTTTGATTTTCACTTTATTTACAGCTGATTGAAAATGTATACTTTACTGGAAACAAAATTATTATATGCAGAATTCTATTAAAATATCTTTAATGCTCAATAGTCATAAATAGTAAATACTGACTTAGAAAAGTACTTCTGGAAATATTCAAAAGGTCAATATGAAATCAAGAAGCCGAGGTGTGGCAATCAAAAAGCATTTCTGTAAGACTTTCCCCTCTACTTACTCAGTGTGGTGTTAACTCTTTCAAATGGTGGCCCAGATTACTTTCTGTTTTAGTACAGCTAGATAAGAATGAATAAGTATGTTGCAGCTGCTTTCAAAGGAAATTATAGCTCTTGAAAATGCTTTTCGGTGAACTAATATAGACCTGACTGTTAGAGTTTAGCACCTTTTCCCCTCCTGGCCATATGGACATTCATATCACTAGGAAGTCAAACCAGACTCGGTGTAAAGTAAACATCTTTCAATGTCCCATTCATTTTTTCTTTTAGTTCTTCCTGTATCATGTCATCTTTGCCCTTATTCATATGTGTAAAGGTGTGAATAGCTACTGGCATATCCAGTCAACAACTGGTAAATAAATGAGTGAATACGTGAATGAAATTAAGTGGAATGGTCACTTATGCTGTGCTGATGATGCCAAAAGAAGGCTGAAACATGCAGGTCCACATCTATTGGGGTTGGCTTTATTGGCCTGAATCTGCCCGTAAATAGATTTAAAAAAAAAAAGGTCATGGACATTCACAAATGCCATATAGCTGAAACACTCTTTGTCCTTAAAGGGTCATTTGCATATATCCCATATTGCCTCTAATACAAGAAGTTTAAGGAATCACATGGTGGAAAGTCTAGTCTTGCTAGATTTTTCTTTTGGTTTTTACTGATTGTTTTTTTCAGTATGACCTTTTAACTCATTGTTTTCATTCTGAAATCAAGGAGACTGGAACTAGAACAGTGCTCATGTCATGTACACAGAGTAGAAGTAATTACGGTATTAGTGATGATTACGATATTTAGCAGGGAAATATATCACACTCCCCTTCTAGGTAATTTGGGAGAGAGGACTAGCCTCACCACAAAATGCTTTCATAATTCTTAGTTTAGCATCTTATGTTGTCTAGCGTCTGCATTCACCTGAAGATTTTTTTAAGATCACCCTGGATCTATAAAACGATCCCCTTTTCATTCTGAAACAGTTACTGGTAAATCAGAAATCATTTGTATAAATGTTACCATAAATGCCAGTAGTATTTCTTTCAGGACTGTAAATCCCCATAACTAAATAATATTGAAAACAAAGATTTTTTTTCCTTTAAGTTCATAGGTGTGTATTAGGCTAATGTCCCTGGAGCCTGGCCTATAGAAGTACCCTGGCATTGTGCCGCCCGACATTAGTTCCTATTGCCTGTATCAGTTAGAGCCAATGGAGTGATCCCCGGGGTGAACTTTCTATTTTCCATCCACTCATCAAGATTTCTCTTGAAGAGGGCCAGTGAGGTGCTCTGCTTGACATGTATGGGAAGTCTATTCCAGAGCATGGGCAGTCTCTGGGTTATGAACCTGTTCTTCCAGCAGATTCTGTTGATTGTGGTAATGAGGTTGAGGTCTCTGGAGTGTGTGGTGCAGAGGGATTGGGATTTTTTTAGATGTATCATTTCTAACAGAGCCGGGTCAGACATGGCTTTGTAAGTCAAGCAGAGATTGCCTCTTAGTAGACAATATGAGACAGAGAATAGCTGGAGTTTTTTGAGTCTGTCAATGTAGGACATGTGTTTAAGGCCTAGGATCCTATTCTTGAGGTACTTTTGTGGTCTTTCCAGCTGTTGCAACTGTCTAGTGAGGTACATGCCAAATGGGGCATTGTACTCTATGATTGGTCTAATGAGGGAAGAGTAGAGAGAAATTATGACTTCTTTCTTCCTGGATGCAAAACCCTTGGTAATGAGATGTGCCACATAGAAGGACTTTCTGACCACAGTGGCAATGTGGTGGTCAAAGGAGAGGTTGCTGTCAATCTGTGTCCCCAGGTCTCCTATAACACCTTCAGTGTTCACTGGGCTCCCATCGATGTGGTAATTAGAGGGAACTGAGTTTTTCCCAAAGGGGATGATGACGCATTTTTTGGCATTAAGCTTAAGACGATGGTTTCGACACCAGTAATTGGTCTCAGTGAGGTCTTTCAGCAGGATGTCTTTATCACTTGGGGAGTTAATAATGGCTCCCAGCTTGCAGTCATCTGCAAACTTGGTCAGCCAGAGTCCCTCCGTGTTGGCCTGGACTTCTGAGAAGTAGATGCCAAACAGGAGAGGACCCAGGACTGATTCCTGTGGGACTCCACTCATGACTGGTCAGCAGTCTGACTTGGAGTCCACTACTTTCACACTGTGGGTTCTATGTGTGAGCCAATTTACAACTCACCTAATGATATAGGGGCTGATGTCTAGTTTGGTGAGTTTATCAATAATTCCTGAGTGAGGAATGGTATCAAAGGCCTTGACCAGATTGAGGTAGGCTGTATGAACTGCCTTACCTTCATCCACAGCTCTGGTGACTGACTCAAAGGAGTCAACTAGGATGAGCAGGCATGCTCTACCTTTCACAAAAACAATTTGAATTGGATCTGTAGTTTGGAGATTCCCTATATCCTTGTTAATTAGGTCCACGATGATGCACTCCATAGCCTTACATATCAGACTCATCAGGCTAATGGGGTGATAATTCCCAGGGTCTGTAGTCACCTCTTTTATGGAGAGGGATGACTGTAGTAGTGCGCCATTCAGTAGGGACAAAGCCTGAGGTGAGGCTGTGATTGAACAGGGCACACAGATGTGATGCCAGTTCACTTTGTAATTTATGTAGAACACAGCCAGGGATACTGTCAGGTCCCATGGAAGCTGTATTCTTGGCCTTGGACAATGCAGCTTTAACCTGTGCTGCAGTAATGCTGGATGCCTGGCGTTCTTCCAGTATTGAGATCAGTTGTTTAGGGAGGGAGACAGGGGTAACGTTGGCACTGAATCTGTCAACCAGTATGTTGGCAATGTCTGTTGGCTCAGTATAGAAGGTACCATTGTGCAGTAACTCAGAGCAAATCGGGGTATTGCCGTGGAGATTCTTGATATAACTATAGAAGCCTTTGTGGTTGTTTTTAGTGTCTGCCGCAATTCTGCCTTCATAGCTGGCTTTGGAGGTTTCGATGAGGGATCTCAAGTTTTTGTTGAGGCTAATAAGATAATTTTTCCAGTCTTGGGACTTCACCTTTTTCTGCAACAGTTTCTTCCTTCTGTTGTAGAGTTTTTTAATTGCAGGGGACCACCAGACAGGCTTCCTTTTTTTGGAGGAAAGCATCTTGGTTCTGTTGGGTATGGCTAGTTCCATGCATTTATGTACGTGTTCGAACAGTGCATTAGTGTATAATTCGGCAGTCATACATCTATTTTCCATTGGCATGGGTGCCGTGAAGTTAGCCACCTCTGTTTTTAGGAGTCCAAAGTCAGCTTTGGAGAAGTTTTTCATGGTGGATACCTTTACAGGGGTGTGTGGGTGAGATGTGGATTTCCATGGTGATTAGTTTGTGGTCGGATCTAACCAGGGAGGAAATGACTATTGGTGTAGAGCAACGGTTGTCCATGTTAGTAATAACCATGTCAAGGATATTGCTCCCTCTAGTTGGGGTAAGAATGAGCTGGTCCAGGGCACTGGAATTGAATTCCAGGAAGCATTGGTCCAGTGCATTGGTACATGAGTAGTTTTCCCAGTTGATGGAGGGGTAGTTGAAGTCACCTAGTATGACAGTGGATCTCATACCAGTAGTATAATAGTAATCATAATAGTATTAAAGTGGTATGGTTGGTTCTTAATAGCTTCCAGGGTGTTTAGGAATGCTGACTGAGAGCCTTGGGAATAGCAGGCTATGATCTGAATCGCTGTCTTACCCAATGTTAGTTGTACCTGTATTATCTCAGATGTGTTATGCTGGGTTACTAGTCTGGAGGTGTATATATCCTTTATGAATATGGAGACACCACTGCCTTTGGCGCTTCGCTCCATGTTCTGGGTCCAAAAGCTGTGGAATGAGTTATAGCCTGGTACCGAAGGGGTGCTTTCTACTGCTTTAAATCAGGTCTCTGTTACAGCACAAATGTCGATGTTCTCCATTTTGAGGAGTGCTTTGAGTGAGTGCATCTTGAGAGTTAGACTTCTAGCATTGAGCAACATGACCCTCAGATTGCATTCATTTATAGCTGTTATGGTGGTAATTTGGTCTTTGGAACACCACCTAAAAAAGGCACTATAGGGGTGGCAAGAGCCTTAGCCAGTACCTGGAAACCCATGGGTGACAGATGCAGACCATCTCTAGCAAAGTATTGGGGCTATCAATCATGCCATCCCAAGCAACCAGATACTGGATCCCCTTAGAATGATGCCAGAAACGTAGCCAATTGTTGAAGTCAATCATTTTCTGTTTGTTCTGCGGTATCATTCTGGGTGATGGTAGGATGCTGCTCAGGGCTAGGGTCATAGCTGCCTGGGACACTTAGTCCGTGAGCTCCACCATGTCTCTTTTCATGTAGTCCAGGGAGGTGCATCTCAGGTCATTCACACCCACATGGACAATGACAGAGTCATACTTGTACTTGTTGTTGAGTGATCTGAGTGCGTGTGTTATGTGTCAGATTCTGGCACCTGTTAGACAGCTACTGTTACCTTTTCCTTATTCAACCTAGTGAGTGGGACATCAGTGTGCCCCACTATTGAGTCACCTATGATTATTGTATTGGGCAAGGTGTTTTGCCTTAGGGGCTTAGGTTGAGGGGCATACTGTGTAGTTGAGCTGTGTGTCTTGTGGTTTGTGCTGTGTTGTGGTGGTCGAGTGCATTTCTGCCTTGGAGGTCTCTGCTGTTTGGGTAGATTTCTACTGAGAGCCCCCACGAAGGTAGGTGTGCGGTTTGTGTTTTTATGTGAGAGCTGTGATGGTGGGTGTTCTGGAGGGTTATGTGTTCCATGCGGTGTGGTGCAGGTGTTGAACTTCTCCTCTTGACCAGCTATTCCGGTCTTGGCTGGAGAGTGCATGGCTTCCAGTTTGGAGATATAAGCACATCTCTCACAAGTCTGAGTGTTGGGAGGTAAGAGAAGAAGGTTGTCTGTGTACATGAAGTAGAGTTGCTACACAAAATGCAGAAGTGAGGTCTGGATTTGTTTAGAAACATAAATGCACTGTGCAATCCTGTTTCTAGCAAAAGTGCTTAGTGTATTTTGAGGGAATAATTCAAAAATCATTATAGTGCTGCAACTGTAATAAAACCTCCCACAAGTAATTCTACAGTGGACTGCTGGATAAAATTCCATACAAATGCAGCAGTTCGGGGGTAGCCAGATCTCTCATAAGGCATTCTAGGCACCTGCTTAGGGCCCAGTGCTAGATGGGGGAGTGGCCCAGTCTCATCAGTGTTGTCAGACATTTGTCAGTTCTGGAATAGCCTGGATTAAGAAAAAAATAGGTGACATTATCTATTTAAAAGAAAAAAGAAAAAAATACATTTTGCATACTTGAAGCACACTAGAAACATTTCTCCCTTTCATTCCATCACCTGCCCCAATAGGGTGATGATATGATCGAAGACAGGGAAGTACTGGGAAGAGAATAATTTCTCAGCTGCTTTGAAGCAGTTGTGCATTTTGAAAAAATGGAGCATTTTATACTTTCTATTGAGAAGCTCATTTTGGAGTAACTGTTTATGCAGCACAGGCAAGATGACTCAGAAGAGACAGAGATGATAAAGGAGAATAATCATCTTGGAAAAGGTAAGGGAGTTAACATTCCTGTTTGAAAACCACTAATAGTGAAGGCTACCTACCATATCTGTTTGCTGTCATTGATGTTGCAGAATGTCCTTGATTTGGCCTCATATTTCCTCGGTTCCTTCATAAAAAGTTTACATTTTTCAGGCAGATTATGGAGGATTACAACCAGTCAGTAATGCCAGAGATTAGAGTTTCATAGTTCTTATTGTTCTGAAAATGCATGTTGATACAAAACCTATTGTGCTATTAACTTTTTCATTCATACCTGCAGTGAGTTTTCTACAGTCCTATTATAGCGCCCAAAGTGCCCATTATACAGACCAGGTGTCTGCACCATACTTCCAGCCCCTGTACAGACCAGGTGTCTGCACCATACTTCCAGGCTGTGTACAGACCAGGTGTCCACACCATACTTCCAGTCCCTGTGTGAACCAGGTGTCTCAGGCATACTTCTAGCCCCTGTACAGACCAGCTGTCTCCACCATTCTCCCAGTCCCTGTACAGACCAGGTGTCTACACCATACTTCCAGCCTTTGTACAGACCAGGTGTCTGCACCATACTTCCAGCCCCTGTACAGACCAGGTGTCTGCACCATACTTCCAGCCCCTGTACAGACCAGGTGTCTGCACCATACTTCCAGCCTGTGTACAGATAGGTGTCTACACCATACTTCCTGCCCCTGTACAGACCAGGTGTCTGCACCATACTTCCAGGCTGTGTACAGACCAGGTGTCTACACCATACTTCCAGCTCCTGTATGGACCAGGTGTCTGCACCATACTTCCAGCCCCTTTACAGACCAGGTGTCCGCACCATACTTCCAGCCTTTGTACAGACCAGGTGTCTGCACCATACTTCCAGCCCCTGTACAGGCCAGGTGTCTACACCATACTTCCAGCCCCTGTACAGACCAGGTGACTGCACCATACTTCCAGCCTGTGCACAGACCAGTAGTCTACACCATACTTCCAGCCCCTCTATGGACCAGGTGTCTGGACCATACTTCCAGCCTGTGTACAGACCAGGTGTCTGTACCATACTTCCAGCCCTTGCATGCAGTACACAAAACAGTTTTGTATTGTTCTTTTAAGATTGAAGTTACAAATGCAAAATCAATATATTTTATCATTATTATATTATTATTATACATCACATCCTATGATTGTACATCAGTAATTAGATCACAAACAAGCTTCTTTCCATTATTTCTTTTTTTCGTAAAAAGTTCATTTTACAAATACCCTTATGTTTTTTATCTAGCATGACCCCCTTAAAGCACGTGGCATTCTTTGTCCAGTCCATGTCTCACATGTAGACTGTAATGGCATGGGAACAAAATATCTGCTTTTTAAACATTATATACATTTATATCACTACTCATCCAGTTCAGACTCAGCTGTTACTTCTACCTGTTCAGTTGTAAGCTACACAGGCATCTAACATCAGTGTACTCTTACCCAACTCACTGATGAAACATCTATGTAACTGTTTTTTGAGCCCTGCAGACTGCTGGGAAGCACCAACATTCCTATGCTTGCATCTTCAGAACAGTGCACCCTATAAAAATGTAACTTAAATGCTTGTTTTTAAGATGTTTTAACTTTTCTCAGTGGATATTGCTCATATTAATTTAACTATATATTTACAAGCAAAACAAACTTCCAACCTGCTATGCTTTTTCTGAGGAATGTTAGCTTTTCATTTGATTTCTGGTCATTAACTGGTCCAAATACAGTGCAATTTCTGAACCAGTTAGTGAATGGCTTGCTAGAACCATTGTCAGTCAATGCATTAACTTTGAATTGTTGGGTTTGTTTTTTTGTGTCATTGCCTCTTAATAGCCCCCCATATTATGTCAATAGTTTTTACTGAAGATATATATATCAATGCATTTCTAATGGATATACCTTCTTATAATAGTGAATACATTAAAATTATGTGGGGGGCTATGCACCCCACACCCCCCATTGTGGGGGGCTGTGCCCCCCACACCCCCCCTTATTTAGTATTCTCACTCCAGGGTTGCACTGCAGTGGGGCAGGGGCTATATTCCATTTTCGACCAAATAAACTTCAACCAAGTGAGCTTTCAGTCAGGTGAGCTTTCAGTGAAGTGCAACGCCTGGTATCACTTTCGACTAAGTGTAATTCGACCAAATGTATGGAATCCGTATATATATATATATATATATATATATATATATATATATATACACACACACATACACACACACACACACACACACACACACACACAGATCTAGTAGCTCTAATTTCTTGCAGACTAAATGGATTTAGAGTGTAGAAGGGAAAATGTAAAGAAGTTTATGTTCTTCCATTTCATCACAGAAAGGTTTGTAAGAGTTCAAGAGATATAATGAAAAGTATAGCTGAGACGTAAGTTATAAAATTATCTAGGAGGCCGATGTTAGTGTTGCATGGGAGGATTGCGGTAATAACCTTTCAGTAAGAAAGCAGGGCATATGGTTAGTTTTATTTAGGCTTCCTGGCCTTTCTGCTGTACCTCAAAGGTTTGTATCTTAGGTGCATAGGGATGTGTGAGAGGGGTAGAGCCGTGGATGGGGGAGTTACAGGAAGTGCAAGATGAGAAGTGTTGTTTGAGACGGGTGTGAAGAGGTGTGTATTGATTCAAGTTCAGAAGAGAAAGTTGGTAGGGATGTATTGACTGAAGTACACGAGGGAAAAGTTAGGGATAGGTAATAAGAAGCTTGTGCTTTCGGTAGAGGATTGAACCTTGTGATGAACATGAGCATAACCAGGACTGGATGAGGTATTGTTAGACTTAGATTTTATAGTTTGTTTGGAGACATAAAAGGAGTATACTGAGTCCCCTGATGAATTATTTGCTTCAATAATGCTTGAGAGAAATTTATCAACAGGACAAAGGTCACTTGAGGTCTTGAGGTGGTGTGGGACAACAGTATATTTTTTTTAATGTACTGCATTCTTCATATATCAGTTTGTCTGATATATCTAGCTAAAAAAAATGTTAGGTAGCTGCTAAGTTTTAGCCAGTTCAGCTGTTTTAAGGCTCGGCAGTGGTGGGTATGTGCACTGTTGGTAGCAAATTTAGGTACTTTGTTGTAAGATGGGACTAGTTTGGATTTTAGTGTCAAGCTTAGGTTTGTAAGCATGGGTGAGGCATATACGACAGTTGGAAGCAAATGGGATGAGCTTTTTTTTTTTTCTGCGGGGTATGTAAGGCACTGTTTGGGCCTCTAAAGTGATGCAAATTTCTGGTGAGTCTTTACATTTGTTTGAAGAACACGTAGATCAATTTTAAGTTTGTCATCTATTATGATTACAATTAAGGTGGTGGCTGTACTGTAGTGAGTCTGAAACCATGCTGAGTTTCAGAGAGAATATTATTTGAATTTAGGTCATGTAGAAGCTAAGCATGAATACATTTTTTAAGTATTTTTAGATAGTGGGGAGAGGATCGAGATGGGTTTGTAGTTAATAAACTCTGTAGTTATGCCACCTTTGTGTAAGATATAGAATAAAGGATTTTTTTTTTCAAATGGAAGGAACACATTTTTTGGATATTGATCTATTTATCAATACAGAGGCCAGAACAGCAATCACATCTGAGGCCAGTCTAGAATTGTGAGTTTACTTCCTTTCAGTAAGTGCCAAATGTACTTAGATGTGCTGCTGTAAAAAAAACAAACAAAAAAAAACATGGAGAGAGAGAGAGAGAGAGAGAGAGAGAGATTGTACATCAATACAATATAATGGTGCCAGACTTTTTTCTCTTTGTAACTGTAATGTTTGGCACCTGAGTACACCATTAAAATGCAAAGCTGTTCTAATTTGAAAATAAAAATATCTGTATATTGTAACTTGTATAGACAGCTTTTTCTTTCTGTAATAGTTTATTTGTGTGTGTGTGTGTGTGTGTGTGTGTGTGTGTGTGTGTGTGTGTGTGTGTGAGAGAGAGAGAGAGAGATTCATAGTGTTCAAGATTTAAACTATTGTATACCACTATCATAGATCTTTAACACTGTTTCTTTTTAAGATTTTATGATTTTTCTTAGTATACCAATTATTATAAGTAGCCTATTAGTAATATAATACAATGGCAGAAAAGTCAGGATTTTTACAGTAAATATGAAGATATGCATAAATATCATATTTTTGCCAATATGTCAGGCATTGTCAACTTAGTAACACTATGGAATAGGATTTTATCATCCAAATCCAGAAGTGAGAAAGTATGATTTTATTTTTATGTGAAATTGTGTAAATGCACCATATTAGTATTTCTTTTAATAATTTGACCAAGGCAGAACAGATGGTACTTCAGGGTCAAGTTGAAAGCTTATATAATGTTTATTTATAACTGATCTCTAACTACTACCACTTAACTGAAATCTGTTCTATTTTAGCAATAAAGTACACTTAGTTACACGGTGGACTAGCCTTACACAGCTCAGGAATGGCTGCAGACCCAAACAGAATGGTCAGTAATTGAAAAGGTGTAATTTTTTCGTGCCAGATTATGAATATGTGCCACATTAATACTCTGGTAATAACTTAATCCTGGCAGAATTTACAAGTTATTTTATAGTATCAAATGAAAGCTTACATAGTGACTGAAACTTTTCACTGATATCTGCTTTCTACCATGACTCTACAGATATTTTTGCTAGTTTAGCAATAGATATACATACAATCAACATTTCTGTAACTATATCAGGAAGTGTCAACTTGGAAGCATTGTGCAGTAGCATTTCACATGACCAGTTAGCACACATGGTTACTGATTTAAATGGACACCAGTACTTGAGAAAATATGAGTTATTTTCCTGAAATATTATGAATATATGCCATAAAATAAGCAAGCAATAATGCCTGGCAGGGTGGGTAAATAATGAACTCTCTAGGCATGTTATGAGGTCCAGTGCTGTATTTAAAGGGCCAGTCCACCTCTAGAATTTCTGTTGTTTCTCCTATAATGCCCAGTGTGGATGAGATATAGTTATGCTTAGAAAATCTGTTAAAATGTTTTTTAATTTATTTATTTATTTTTATTTATTTACATTTGTTTACCAGGAAATTCCGACTGGACGCAGGTCCTTTTTTAGTGGATGCCCGGGGAGAAAAGCTCCACAACATGTACATGATAAGTAGTGATACAAAGTTGAAGCAATGGCAAACAACATGACTGTCTATTGGCATTAATACAGTAAATAGATATTAATTATCAACAGTATATACAGTAAATGGTTGCTAGTTAAGATAGCTTATTATTGTTTATAATAAAAGTTGTAACAAAGTAGTCAGATAAATTTTAAAGTACGCAAAGTCAACTAGCTTATTACAACTGTGGTTAGTAGTAGTGGAAGAATAGCTGGATTAAGAGTCTAAGTGGAGGAGGGAGAGAGGGTGGGGGGTGTTAGTCTGGATTAGAGCAAGGACAAAGCCATTGCAAATTTAAGTAGGATTTGAGTGCAGTCTTGAAAAGGCTGCTGGAAGGTAGAGTAGTTAAGGAGGGGGGAAGATTGTTCCAAAGTTTTCAGTGGTAGATAATTTTTTATTTTCCAAATAATATAATGTTTAACAATACAGTCATCAATAAACAAGTATTACAAACCTTTATATACACTATGTACAATTGATGTGAACAAAGGTGGGAAAAAAATTAAAATATCTGAAATTAGTAACAAAAATTTATAATATTCAATTAATAAAGTATAAAGTTACACAATTATTTAGGGTTCATTTTTAATGTCTCAATAAGAGTTAACATTTTTCCCCAAGGATTGTTTGTCCATGTTTTAGGTGAAATTCTCGATTCCCTCACCTTGATTTCTAATGTCGCTGTTTCTTTCATCAATCCAAAGAATTCTTCCAGAGTAAGTTCTTGTGAAGACTTCCACTTTCTAGTTATATATTTCCTTGCCACAGCTAGTATGGATCAAAGTAGGTATAGATCTTTTTTATTCATTCCAATAGTACCATTAACATTTAAGAGGACTAAAGATTTGGTTAAAATAAAGGTATCTGTGAATATAGCTTGGAGAAAAATAGTACTTTCTTCCCAGAATTTTTTTATATTAATACAATCAAAAAATATATGAGACCAATCAGCTTTACAGTTTAAAGAACATATCCAACAAATGGATTTATCAAGTGAATTGTATTTAGCTAGTTTATCAGGTGTAATAAATGCCCTGTGAATATATTTCCATGTAAATATTTTCCACACTTGTAATTTAAATGTTAAGTTAACAGAACATAAAAGATTTGTTTTACTCTCAGTTGATAGATTAGTGTGACATCCATTTGCTATGAAATTCCAATATATTGCATTAGGGTTAGTTTTATATGTTATCAATATTTTGTATAATTTTGAAATTAGATTCGTCCAATTATAATTATCACAAATAACTTCAGATATTAGACTTATCAAATTTGGACTAGTTTTATAAGTAGAATTAATAATTTTACTATTAAGATCCTTAACATATGATAATATTCTTTGTAGTATCAACCAATCTGCTGATAGAATGTCACATTTATTCTGAATTTGTTGAATGTCTAATACTACTTGATTTTCTATACAATGTTCCCAACAAGTGAAGTTTTTCCCCTCCAATCTAGTTAAAATAACATTATGATTTTTATTGAAGAAATTCTTTGTAGAGCTAAAGGGTATTATCAAGTCCAGCCAAATCTTAATATTCGTGTTAGTATATACTAATCTTCTGAATAAATTGTAAATATTATTTATATAATTTAAGTTTGTTGGTTTTGTTATATTATATTGAATATTAACAGTCAATATGTGCCACATCCTATTATTTTGTTCACTTAATATACAATTTTTAATAATTTTATTTTCATTTAGAAAAATAATAGTGTGCAATGTTTTCCATGTTGAAGAATAATTAGGATCTATCCAAGTAATGATAGTTCTTAACATGGAAGCTTTGATGTATGATTCTAGATCTGGAAGTTTAATTCCACCCATTTCCCAAGATATAATATGATGAGTTTAGGCTATTCTATTTCTTTTTGGATACCAAAGAAAGTTTAATAGAATTTTATTTCTTTCTTTCAAGATTTTCTTGTTAGGTACTATAGAAATAGCACGTGCAATTTAATTTACTTTTCGAAGTATTGTCATTTTTATTATTTGCAATCTGTCTTCAAATTTCAAGAACATTTTATTCCAGCTTACTATTAACATTTTTTTTATTAATTATGTTGCTATAATTTGTGGCTAATGTAGATTCCAAATTATCACATAGTGTTATTCCTAAATATTTTATTATGGGAACTTGTTTTCCTATCACACAATTTGTAGTTAAGGTAAAGTCTCTCTTTTTATTCAAATGTATATAATTAGATTTCCCCTTGTTAAATCTAAGGCTGGAAATATCATAAAACCTTTCCACTATTTCATCCGGGTTTTGTACTGATTTCTCCGAGACAGATAATGTGAGTAAAACATCATCAGCAAATAACTTAATTTTTGAATTGAGTTGACCATATACATCTATGCCTAATATATTAGAGTTGTGGCATACTAATGAGGCAAATAATTCAATTCCTAAGGCAAACAGGAAGGGAGACATCAGACTTCCCTGCTTGGTACCTTTGGTTGTTTCAATAGCCTTCGAAGTAAATGTCCCAAGTTTTACATAAGCCAAATTGTTTTTATAAATATTCTTTATTAGCGTAATAAAATTAGTAGGAAATTCAAATAATTCTAAAGCCTTAAAAAGAAAATCCAAGCTCAATGAATCAAAAGCTTTTTCTATATCCAAAGCTACTATTAGAGCTTCTTGGTTGTTTCTGTTTAGAAAATCTATCAGTGTTAGAATTCTTTGTATATTGGCATGTGTGTGTCTTTTATAAATGAATCCTGTGTGATCCTCATTTATTATGTGTGTCAATGATTTTTTAATTCTACTAATTAATATTGACATGAAGATTTTATAATCATTGTTAAGTAAAGATATTGGCCTATAAGATTTACACTGTAAAGGATCTTTGTTTTGATTGTTCCAAAGTTTTGATATGGCACAGGAAAAAAGAGCTTCTACTTCTGAGTTGTTGGGTTTGATAACAATGAGTTGATTTTTGTTGCTTGATCGTAGGGGCCTAGTGGAGTGAGAGGGTTGGAGAAGGGTTTGAAGTGATGGGATTTTGTGGGGGTGTTAATAAGTTTATGAGCAAGGGTGAGTTGATTAAGTTGAAAGAGTTGTGGGAGTTCTAGCCATTTTAGTTCTTTAGGGTGGCCTAATGGTTAAGGTGTTTGCCTTACAAACACAAGGTGCAGGATTTGAGTCTCACATGGGATAATTGGCTAGGCTTAAAATGGCTCACAAGGGCAGTTAGCTTAGTACTAACCTATGAACCTATAAGGGAGATACAATGATGGCTGAGGTAGGAGGCCCCTGTGGTAAATTTAGCAATTTTGTTGTAACAGGCATCCAGCTTGCGTAGGTCTGTCTGTCTAAGGTTAGTAAGTATGGGAGATGCATAGAGTAGGGTAGAGATTAGCTGGGAATTGGCTATGGAGATTCTGTCTGACTTAGTGAGGTATTGGCGGCTTCGATATAATGCACCAAGTTTCTTGTGAACTTTTTATTGTGAGAGATATGTGGGTGTCAAATCTAAGTTTGTTGTCAATCTCCACACCAAGTAATTTTGTGCGTTCTGATGGAGAGATGTTGGTATTGTCTTTGGCAAGAATGTTGAACTGGGGGAGTTTTGGGTGGATTTGTAGGGTTGGAAAAGAAGAAGTTTGGTCTTACTTGGGTTGAGTAGGAGTTGAGCATTGGATAGCCAGCTTTCTACAGAAGAGAATGATTCCTGTGTGATTTGTTGGAGTTCTGGTAGATTGGGGGCAGAGCAGATCAGTGTAGAGTCATCTGTGTACTGTATAAGAGATGCTTGTCTGGTAGCAGTATGTAGGTTGTTAATGAAAAGTGAGAATAGTAGAGGGCCAAGGATAGACCCTTGGGGAACTCCAAGAATAACTGGGAGTTGAGGAGATAGGTTATCATCCCAGATTACTGATTGCTGGTGGCCGTGTAGATAGTTGTGGAACCAGTTGCAGGCTGATTGTGAGAAGGAGAATTTGGGGAGAGTAGAGAGTAGTAGCTCATGAGATACCATGTCAAAGGCCTTTGAAACATCTATAAATACGGCAGTGGAGAAGAAGCCATTGTTTTTGTGATGAAGTATAGTATTGGTGAAGGAGAGCAAAGCGGAGGTAGTGCTATATGAAATGGCCTGAAACTATGTTGGGTATTGGAAAGGAGATTATTAGCTAGGAGGTAGTTGGAGACCTGGGTGTTGATACATTTTTCAAGTATCTTGGAGAGAGGGGAGAAGATGGCGATGGGGTGGTAATTGGAGAGGTCGCCGGAGGGGCTGTCCTTGTGGAGGGAAACGATGTGGGATATTTTCCATAAAGAGGGAACATAGCCTTCAGTTATGGAACGGTTGATTAATATTGAAATTGGGTAAGCTACTGCATCAGCTGCAATTTTTAAGTATTCTGAGGGAAGGTTGTCAGCTGCGAGTTTGATGGGTTTAAAATTTGGCAAAAGTCTTTTTATATTGGAGGTAGGTACTGAGGTAAAGAAGAAAAGAGGATTGGGGGGTTAGGGTTAGGAGTTGAGAGGGTTGATGTAGGGAAGTGTTGTTTGTTTATTGATATTATAGTTTTAGTGAAGTGTTTGTTGAAGGATTCAGCAATACTGCTGGAGGAGGGGGGAATGGACAGCAGGGAGTGTCTACCTTTAACTAATATTAGTATATACATCTGCCTAATGTTCAATACTGGCATTAGGATATGTAATTATTTGTGGAATACACACATCCAATATATATATATATATATATATATATATATATATATATATATATATGTATGTATATATATATATACACGTACAGTATATGGACCTACTTCACATGACTGAAAACTCAACATAGTGAAAATTTATTTGACTGAGTCTCATTACACTAAAAGCTTACAGTACTGAATTTCAAAATACAAAATTTGAAGGCATAGACATGCACGCTTACAACACCAATGACTAACTCTTTCCATAGGTTCATAGGTTCATAAGCGTTTACTAGGCTAATGGCCTTGGAGCCTTTACAAGCCTAGCCCATAAAAGTGCCTTGGCGTCATGCCATCCGAAACTTAAAACCTACTTACTCTCTTAACACAAACCGGGCAATATAAAATTAAACTAGGTGGGGTCTATGCCCCCACACCCCCCTCCAACTATATATACCAACTCCAAAATCGCAGTACACTGGGGAAAAGGGCGTATACCTTTTCTTACCTTACAGTACTGTACACACTACCACTACTGCTGGGAGCACACGAAACATACACCATATTAGATACTTCTCATAAAAATGTAAAGAGACATACTCACATTTAGACAACACTACTTTCTACGCTACTATCGGTATTCTGACAATCGGCACTTTAAGTTACAGTAATGTATTTTAATCACAAGCAAGTCACAGGTGAAGGGAAACACACCACATCTTTAGCTTAAAATTTAATATTTTGAAATTCAGCATTGTAAACTTTCAGTATAATGAGACTCAGTCAAATGAATTTTCAGTAGTTTGAATATTAGGTATTGTGGTCACGGCCAAATAAAATTCAGTATTTTGAGTTTTGTATACATATATATATATCTATATATATATATATATATATATATATACATATATATAAATTAAATAAGTATTTAATGTTTATACACACACAAACACACATACACACAGAGCAAGTTTCATTTACACATGCACTAACAGATGTATACATACACAATGCATACCCACAAAAGAAACAGCCCCCCCACACATACACACACACACACACACACACACACACACACACACACACACACACACACACACACACACACACACACACACACACACACACACACACACACACACACACACACACACACATATTGTGCCCAGAAACTGCAGACACTGCCTTGAGTTTCTGTACCCCCTGATGTCTCATTGTGATCAAATAAATGAAAAACCATCACAGGTCTACTTCACAAGCACAAAAGACCACAATACTGAAGATGAGAATGCTGAGATGAAAACTCCAAAACTTTGTTTAAATGAACGACCACATAGCTGACAACTTTCCAAAGGTAAGTAACCAGTTGGCCAACATGGAGAATTTACCATTTCCCTACTGTAGTGCGATCCCAGAGTTGGAATATTTAGTAAGGGGGGTGTATTTACCGTAAGATTTTGGCCCTGTGGTTACTTACTGTTGGAAAGTTGTCAGTTTTGTGGCCATTTGTTCACTTGAATTTTTGGAGTTTTCATCTCAGCCTTTCTATCTTCGGTATTCTGGTCTTTTATGCTTGTGAAGTAGACCACTCACATACTCTCAGCTACCTTCAAAGCAAAGCAATGCATCTCCTCACATACTCTCAGCTATTTCCAGAGCAAAGCAATTTATCTTCACACATACTCTCAGCTATATGCAGAGGAAAGCCATGCATGTCCTCACATACTCTCAGCTATCTCTGATTTTGTAGAATGTCCCTTATTTTCAGATTTTTGCAATGCCCCTTGAAAATGCCTGTGGCTGAACAATAAATCCATCCATTATAGTTTCATTCCTTTTATTATTGAGAAAAATCATGTTCATACTGAAACTATTGTTCCATTATTAAGTCTGTAGGTGAAATTAGGGGAATATTTAAAATTTGTCCATGATCTCCATTTCTCTCTCTCTCTCTCTCACACACAGACACACAGAGACACAGACACGCTCACACACACATATGCACACACACACACACACACACACACACACACACACACACACACACACACACACGCACACACACACACACACACACACACTCACACAATCAAATTCATTGACATGCATGAAACTGCATTAGTTACATTATACTTTTCATTAGTCATTATATGTGATATTTTAAGCTGCTTTTAATGAAGGGAAAAAGAAAACAAATATTTGTAACTGCTCTGCTGTAACTTTGAGTTAGAAAAGTCATCGGTTTTCTCTTTATTTTTATGTACTTATATTAGTTTAAGTTATTTTTATTTATTTTATTTTTTTATGCTTACTAAACTTTTAGCAAGTGTAAGCAACCTAGTAACAGCTTTGTTTTGTCATAGCAGTTTAATATCCTGTCATGAAGCCATGGAATTGATACAGGGCTCTCCCTGTACAGGAGTTCCCTATTGGAAAATGTCTGTGTGACCCACCCATCTTCTAATAATTATTATAACTTGGAACAGAAGGTCTTTCTATATCTATAGGATGTTTGATGGTATCGAATTAAAGCATACACAGTGCTAGAAAAGCTTTGCACGGATAGCTGATGTCGAACTAACACAATTTTGCAGACATTCATATATATTTGTTTGTGTTTATTAAATATGTATACTAATAATAATTACACAAACATCTGTAAAAAATCTAGAAAACTACTTTGCAGCTGAATGAAGACCACATTTGCAAGAAGAAATGTTACACTGATAATTGTGGGTTCAGCTACTGTGGTTAGAGAGACATTAACAATTCTTAGCATAAGTGAAGTTTGGAACAGACGAATTTGTCACAGGACGACCTTGGATGGGTAAAGTGGGAAGGAGGTTGGTATTAGGGTGATAGGTAGGTTAAGGCTGTGTAGGTAAGGAGTGGATAGGGAAGAGGTAATTAAGGTGGGAGCTGAGAGGAAGTGATGTAAGGATAAGGGGTATGTCTAAGGGTTTTTTGTAGGGGAAGTTGGTATGAGTAAGCACAATTTGGTGTGGTCTTGTTGCCCTCCCTGCTCTCACGTTTGGGATGGTTTGAGGGGCGGAGAAGAGGGTCAGGTTTGACCCTTCTCTGTTCCCCTCAGTAGGGTTGGAATTGAGATGGTGATTTGATGGTGGATGACGTGGAATGGAATATGGAATTGATGATGATATTAAGGTGAGCGGGGACGCTGCCTTCAGGATTTTTATGACTTGGAATGGAAATATGGAATTGATGATTATTTTAAGGTGAGCAGGGATGCTGCCTTCATGATTATTAGGATAAGTGAGCAAGTGGGGATGCTGCATATTCAGGGTGAGCAGGTGCACTGCCCTTATGTTTACTATTTTATTCGTTGCAATGTTGGATTCTGTGTGCCTCAGTAAACTTTGATGTTTGTTATTCTTTTAATTACAATAATGGTCGTCAAATGTCTTTGGGTGTTTGTGTATTATTAGGACTGTGACAACTGCAATAATAATTTCTATATTATCTAATTACTTCGTCTGTATGAAATAACTGTTATGTCTGGCTGACAGATTAATAACACCATTGTGAAGAGGAGTTTCTAGAGAACAGCTTTTGTAAATTCATTTTCTGTGTAACTTCTATAGCTCTCCAGATATGAAAATTTCTTTAGAGGCAGGTTGGGAAATAGAATTTTTGTGAAAACTGCTTTTAAATGTTTCATATTTTGCATAATGTCTCTAATTTTGCCACATCATTTCGTCTGTTTATAAATCTGTGGTTTTCTGGCAAAACCTTGAGGACTGAAATCATTAAATAATTACAAACCTTTCAACTGTACCTCATTGTAAAGAACATTGTTCCCACTGAGTCTAAACAGTTCCATGGAATTCCATATTGAAAGAGACTGTCACACCAATAATTTAAAAAAAGGTTTTGTTAGCATAAAGAAATAGTTACTAGCCTTGCTGTGAGTTTCCTAGATGAAGTTGTTAGTGTTCCACATTCTTTTCAATTGCTTTACATTATGGGAAGTACTGTTCCATATTTTAGAGATAAAAGGCTGAGAGACCTTTAATTTCAGACTTCATATCCTTCAAAATAAACAAACAAATAAATAAACAAAAAACCACACAGTAACACCAAGTCAGTCATTTCAGCAGTCTAATTAAATAAAACTAGAATCAAAATCTGCCCTTGAGTTTGACCATTTAGTGAGGAAATATTCCTGTTCTTATCTTATTGTTTAAGCAATTTCTAAGTACTGAAATATTTTCTTGGTTTCTGGTTTTAGGTGTTCTTTTACAAAACCAGAGACATCACCACACATCAAATCAGATCTGTAGTATAAGAAGTATATATGCATTTTAGATCTTTAAACTATTTTCAGCAGTGATACAGATCACTATCCTATCAGCAGAGAAAAACTCATAAATCACCAATTATGTTACAAATGCTTCTGCCATTTAGAGATGCCACCTCTTCCTTTTTTATTATCTTGTGTATTTTTTTTCTTTTTTTCCTTGGAATTTGGAGGGGTCTAAAAAGGATGATCTTAGGATGGAGTACTTCTGCTCCCACAGTAGAGGGGTAAAGCCTACCAGAAGTAAAATTCTTTGATCGGTACCATATCTCATTCCAGAATGACAGGCACAGAGTGCCCTGTAAATCTCATTAACTTCTTACCCAACTACTCAAGGCCACAATTTTGTCATTATACTCTGAGTACCACCTGAGGTGATGGAAGAATTTCACAAAGCAGATATGGTTTTCCATGCTTGCTACTAGGATGCTCTATAAAGTCTTGTAGCATTGCATATGTAAGAGGAAGGAGCTTCTTAAAATGCTTACTCCAACATGAGCAATGATTTTGTTATAATGGGCCTGTTTCTTCTATAACCCAGTTGAAATATTTCTAAATGTGGTCCCATGCAGTTAATATACTTTCACAATCTCCTTACAATGCTCAGTGAGGTTTGTATCTGGCTTATATATGGTCAAATTACCAAGTACTGAGACATTTTGAGGGTTGCCAGGTCACAATATTTGTCTTATGGTCATTTGATTCTGGCTTGGTTTAGGGTTAAATCAAGAAGTTTTCTTTCTTGGGACTTACCCCACTACCATATATTATTATTATGGCTCTGTACATTTGCTTTACTGTGGTTAGTGGAAGTCTGTGAATTTATATGTATAAGCTGAGGTTCTGCTTTTATTGATTTTGAAGTTTCTTGAGGTGTGCCTTTCTGGAGTAGTCCTCTGAACCTCAAATATATATCAGCTGGTTTGTGTGTGTGCGCGCGCGTGTGTGTGTGTGTGTGTGTGTGTGTGTGTGTGTGTGTGTGTGTGTGTGTGTGTGTGTGTGTGTGTGTGCGATTGTGTGTGTGTGTGTGTGTGTGTGTGTGTGTGTGTGTGTGTGTGTGTGTGTGTGTGTGTGTGTGTGTGGGTGTGAATGCATATGTGCTAATCTCAATGCTATACTTATGCTTCTCGGTCGCAAAGAAGTGTATATTCCATGTTCTTGTATGTTCATGCTGTCAGCTCCCAGTCTTCTTTCTGCGGTGGGTGCTAAAAATGTAATTTACAGAAAATTAAATGACCTCGTAGTTTGGTGTGCTTAGGTCAGTATCCCTATGCAGTGGCTGTTCCTGGAAACCTTTGTGATTTGGTCTGGTAAACAAGTCACTAGCAGTATACTACATGACATCAATGTGCAGAGATATCATTTGCATTTATGTTTTATGTTTAATTTCTCAGAGATGAAATTTTTTCTAGGATGATTACTTCACATTTTGAAGCCAGCATTGCAATGGCTTGTGCTCTATGGTAGACATTTGAGCATAGCTGATAAATTTGAAATACCAAATATATTCCAGTTCAGTGAAAGTCCAAGAAAATTATCTAAATGTATCTTCTTCAATAAAACAGTTCATGTTCCATTTTACTTCACTTTGCTAATCACTTTTGGATTTTTTTCTAGTGTATTACACCCTAACCTCTCTAAATAATTTGGATATTTTTCTGTGCATTCAAAATTTTTGATTGCACTACGCCTCTAGCGTCAGTGTAGGCAGATGAAATTGTCATGGTCGAGGTGGTCAAGAAATTCCTCTGACAAATAAATGAGTTTCATTGAGCTGAATCATCTGTCAGGCACCTTTTAAACAAATGTGAGTTGCAAGGAAGCAGCAACCTTCTCTTGGCAATGATTTCCTGTTTTTACTGTAAGGGCTTTTTTGTTTTAAATAAGAAAGTGTCAGCAGTGTTTTTGTTGGTAAAACTTGACATAAAACTTCTACAATAAATCCAGACCTCTGTGATCATGGTAACTGCAAAGAAGATAAAAAAAGCAAAGTGGAAAGTACAGCAACAAGCACCAATAAACAGAGGAATATTATGCTAAAGTAAGTCCAAACATTGAGAAATAAAGTAAAATCATTTAATGAAATCACAGCTAAACATTGTCTTCCTTAGGGTAGTCAGGACTTCATCAGTTCTAATGATGCTCTGACTACAGTAAAGATGAAAGTGATTAACTGTAATTTCATTGGCTGTAAAATACTTTCGCTGACATCAATTACATAACCACCGTCAACTTTCAAATATTAGGCAGAGGAACTGTTTTACATGAAAACATAAAACAATTATATGGAATAGTAATAAAACAAATCCAAAACAGTTTAGCAGCCTGTTTCCTAATGCAACAATAATACCATTAAATGGCAGAAACAGAAATAACAGACTATTAAGGAGTGCTGTGAGGTCCGACGGCTGACGGAGTCTATGGAAAAGGAAAAGCATATCACAAGCACTGAGGCCTAACAAGTGTATCGAATCTGCTTAGAGATAATTTGACTGAACTCGGCAACAGTCACTCAGTATAGGAGAGGTTTGAAAGGACTGACTGGGGTCTATGGCACGGTCACTCCAGATGAGGAGATACGAATTACAAATGATCTGAGAAAGTATAAGGTGAAAATCTTCACATTTTTTGTAGGAACGCAGTGAAGAAAATATTGGGGAAAAGCCTGACCATTATTCGAGAGAGATATAGCCTGAAGTATAAGAAACAGTGTGGTGTGCACACAAAATGCTATCACAATCTCACCTAACTTAATTTTCAAAGACTTGAAGAGGTGATAAGAGCTCTTGAATGTCTCAGAATCACTAGCTAGCTTTAAAATCCTACTGGAACACAACAGCAAAGCACTATTAGCACTAAGCAGTTAACTTCTCTGAATACACTTCATATCAGAAGTCTGCTTTGCAGGAAAGCTCAAAGCTTAGAACACATACATTACACGTTGTCTTTAAATCCTTTCACGTTTGAATGGTCACTTCTTAGTACTATGAATCCAGCTATAGTTTCTAATGACTGACTTCTTCTACCCATGTACAGACCAGGAGTTTTCTTTTGTTCAGTATATTTACATATGAGGCTTTATCTTAATTGTGTGTGTGTGTGTGTGTGTGTGTGTGTGTGTGTGTGTGTGTGTGTGTGTGTGTGTGTGTGTGTGTGCGCATGTGTGCACATGTGTGCACATGTGTGAGCGCGTGTATGCAACAGTTTCTCTTTATTTTCTCTTCATGCCAAACTGAAACAGTTAAAACTGCAATAGGAATTACTTTTTGATTTATGCCTATAAAATGTGCTGTAGCAGGTAGAACTAAATTTATTTTGGACAGTTTTTATATGAGCATAATAATTCAAATGCTGTTAAATATTTCAAATGCTTTTAAATATTCATAGCACAAATGATACTTCTCAGGTCTGGAACTACAAAGGTGATTACTTAGCTATTAATAAAGTACTACTTAAAGCAGCATGGAGAGTTCTTATAATCATAGCCATTAGAATGCAGCAATTTATTTTACGAAGGATGGCTTGGTTGTATGGAAAACATATTCCAATTAGAAGAAAATATACAGAGCATAAGAATACAGCAAATTAGTGTGTCAGAACTATAAGAGTGCAGCATGATAAAATAGCTCATTTCATTTACTACTTATGCAAATGTCGCAATACAAGATTTCAAGATCAAGCATAATATTAAATAAAGCATACATTATTGAAAAAATGTTGCACCCTGTTAACAAAATGCCTTCTTTTTTATTAATTGCATTTAGAAAAAAGACAAAAGACATATCAGATGTTATAAGCAATAATATATAAAAGGCTCCAGTGATTTCCTCAGAGTTTTTCCAATCTTTCTATGATTTTTAAATTAAAACACTTGACGTAACTTCACAAAAGTGATACTCTAAGAAACCCGGAAGTAAATCCTCATACTGGGCTATGCCATATACAGGAATCATATAGAACACTGGAACTTAGTCATGTCTAGCTCCTTGGCAATTGCTTTCATATATATTTTATCTGTATTACAGAGTCCTGCTAAGCATTACATTTATTATGACATTAGCATATTCAGTTAAACTTGGAGGCTGTAGATATCTTCATGCTATAGGCAGCCTTGTCTATACTACAGATGACTGCAGTTAAATTAATGACATGACAACAGAAGGAGTCATGTCAGTGAGATTAGAAGCACAGCAGCTAATGTAAACTTGCTGACTTCATGGTAAAGAAAAATGGCTGGACAACTGAAGAGTCGCTTTTCATCTGTGCAGGATGTGTCATTGCATTCTTGATGACACATATGTGTGCCAGATCTGCTAACCCTCTAAGGAATCATAGCCTCACTGTAGGGGGTCAGGGACTAGAGCATAAGGAAGTAATAATACATAATGATACTCTCTACTACATGCAGAATAACACCTGCTTTACACCTGCTTTACCATAAATAGATCATCCAGGTAATGTTGGTATAATTTAAGTTTACCCCAGTAAGATCTATTAAAAACAAATCTTTGCTCCCAGTAAGCCATAACTAAGTTAACAAATACTACACCACATGGGGAACCCATTGCTACCGCACTGTTTTGTAAATAAAATTGTCCCTCAAAACAGAACAAGTTGTTAAGAATGATCTTCAATACTTCTTCGTAAACATTAATGTAGGGTGTTTACATTTCCTCCCTCAGATAAACCTAACATTTCCTAAATCTGATGGTCAGTAATGCAATAACTGCACCGAGGTTCTGCAGGTCACTTAGAAAAGCTGGATGATATTGTTTGATTTTTCCTTTCAGACATGGAAAACAACACATTTTCTACATGCAGTATCCTGCTTGCTTTTTACACTTGCCTTATCTCATCAGTAATCTATTTGAACTCTTTAACCAGTACTCCAATATTCTAGATTTGCTCAAAGAATTATAATTCAAAAGACTGCTTTCCTCCCTAATACATTTACATTTACACAAAAATAAGGGGAGAAGGTAAAAAATATCTCCAGCATATAATCTATAGATATTTCAAAATATAATCTTCCCAAAATTTCTAAATGCAAACAATAATCATGAGTTGTCATGCTGCATTATCAGCAATCTGAGAGATGAACCCTTATAATAGCTACTGAATTAGTTTAAAGCAAAATCATCTTCTAACGTGACATAGAAATTTATGTATTTTAGCTTGTAAACAGATATATTCATCAATGTTTGCAGTTTATTTGCTACAAGAACTTATATTTCATACCTTACCTTTTTCTTCAAGATGCCAGGAATTTAGTCTCTTGAGACATTCACTTCTGTAGATGATAAATATTAATCAACAATAGTATGCTTTCTCCTAAATTTGTTTCCTTGTGCCTCTTTTTGTTATAGACAAAATAAGGGCATGATCACTTCCTACTGATTTGGAGTCCATAAAATAAGGCTTTAAGTTTTCATTCTATTATCTGGTTAAACATCATAAGAACCAGGGCCAACAACATAATTTGTTGTATTCCATTTCATTTCATGACTTGTTTAGCATAGAGTCGGTTGGTATTAGTTCATACTTTAAAATAAATGTTCATATAAAACTCACTAATAATTCTTAGGAAAACAAAGGAAAAGCCCAGATGTCCAGTGATGGTCCATAAAATAGGACTTAATGCTATATTGAAAATGGAACATAAATTTCCCCAAAGTTGTAATTTACACACACACACGCACACACACGCACACAGACACACACACACACACACACACACACACACACACACACACACACAAAGCCTAAAATTATGGGGGCAAAGACAGATTTTAAATATTGTTCATATAAACGTAGGAAGTTACTAGAATAGTAGGAAGGGCAGTAGCATGCATTTTATGAAGGATTTGAAGTATGAAACTCAACTGTATGTCATTATTTAGTGACTTCAATCCTCAGTATTTTTCCAGAAAAACATACATTTTATGAGAAGTAAACCAAAAATATGAGGCAAAAATCTGGACATTCTGTGAAAGTCTGGATAGTTCTGGACAGCTGAGAAGTATGACACATGTATATATCTGTGTATTAAATGTAGTGGGGAAAAAAAATAAAAACTATTGTGGCATAGCTGGTGCAGTGTCAGTCATAATCATCTGTACAACTTATAATAGCAAGTAATCAGAAGTAGAGGTTTTCATAAGTTATAACTAAAACCAGGAAATACACACTCCAGTCACACTAAGAGCATCTTGTAAAAATATATTTTTATAAGTATATTCTGCAGGAAAAGCCTACTTGCACCTTTCTACAGTAGCTTTGCATACACACCTCAGATTTCATGTTTCTGCATAATGGTATCAGTAAGATATGGATGGAAGCTAAATTTCTTGGGTAATGTGTGTCTTAAAAGTGGGAATATTAAAGCAAAAGAGTATCAGGAACCTGCAGATTGCAGAAGAAGTAGATTGAAGTATTGCCTTGTCATTTCCTAATGGCTAGTTTCCCATCTCATATTTTCAGATTTATTCAGTCACTGATTTTTGCAGCAGTGAAATGTAGGATCAGTAAATGGATGATTCAGCATAATTATTCTTTATGTTTTGCATATCATTTAGCTATGACACAACAATATTTAGTAGAACAGAATACTAGTCTCGACATGATCTTTCAGTTTTCATAACTTCTCCAAATGCATTAATTCTTCCTTATGATTATATATTGTAATATTTTGAAAATCTTCCATGAAGTATTAACATGTGGCTTGTTCATTTTGTATGAGTCTTAAACACATCTTTACATGATGTTGCATCATATTACTCTTCTTCATTTCAGAATAGGCTCTATTTTTTGTCTAACACATTAAGCAAATTGCCATGAGTGGATACCACAGTTGTGCATAGCATTGTCACCTCACATCGAGAGGTTCTGTAGTTCGATTCTCAGCTGTAGTGCCTTCTGTGCAGAGTCTGCATGTTATCTTTGTGCTTGTATGGGCTTCCTCCAAGTGTTCCAATTTCCTCCCAAATTCCAAAAACATGCAGTATGCGGATTAGATGCTTCAAATTGGTTGTACGTGTGAGCATGATGTGACTGTGTGGCATGGAAGAACAACTGAAGCAAGGCTAACCACCCAGCAGTGTGAATCTTGGCTCTAGATAATTGTCACTGTTGAAGTGACACCACCCAAATCCATGTGCAAAAATGGGCAAAAGGGGTTGTGGATAGATGGATAGATGAATGGATGGATAGAGAAATGGATGGGTGGTACACAGTCACTGTAATAGCTAAGATGGAATCCTATTTGAACCTAAATATTTCTGGGTCTTTAATTTACCTTTATAGTATACATAGGGTCAAACATATCACACAGTATGAATTTAATACATTTGATGGCTGACCTTTGCTTTATGAGCACTTTTTGTTTTTTGTTGCATTATGAACATTTTATTCTCAGTGGAACTAACAATAATATTGTTTGTTAAAGTTTTTCACACATTGTTACCATATGCTGGTTTACTGGAATAAGCATAACATTTAATGCCAAAACTTTGATTATCAACATAAAAACACTCAGTTACTCTGTGGGACTAACTCAGATCATGGTCAAATGGAGCCCTAAGCAGGGTAATGGACCAGCACCCCCCTTCCCCTAGCATTTCCATTGTCTCATTATTGGCTATCTCTCACCAGTCACCATAATTACTGTTCAAACCTGTCAGTTTACATACTGTTTTCTTCTTTTCTATTAACATTAATTACAGAGATTTGGATTTAAATTTAAAACATTCACTAAACAAAACAATAGAGTCTCCTAATGAAAACACACTGAGCATGAGCAACAGTAAGCTTTTCTTCCCTTGAAATTCACATTCATTGTGAATGCATTGAAACTCATACATTGAAAGTGCATCTGACAAGCAGTGGATTAAGTATACTTTAGGTTTCAGGCTGTTTTCAAAGCCTTGGCCCCCTGCATATATTTTTAGGGTCATGCATAACATATGTGTTCTTTTATTCACCTTCTTGATTGTTTAAAATATTGTTGCTGTTTAATGCAATTACATTTGTTAGAATATTTTAAATTTGTAGTTCTAAACATATTTCCTGTAAGCAGTGAAAGAAAATGTACACACCAATAATGACAAAACAAAACATTTCAAAATATTTCAACCATAAAAGGCCACTCAAGCTATTGTCGTTATAAACCACCAATATCTTCACAGCTATGACCACTTTATTGATGGTGTACATATTGCATGTCTGATTGTGATAAAAATGCCCATAGTAAATTATTCCAATTTGCTTTTAACACATGCACACTAGCCCTGCAAAGACAGACTAATGATGATTTAACTTTATCAGCTCAGCATTGTTATTGACAGACATCCTCCAGATCAAATAATCCAGTCCTTTAAAACCATTCTGCAAGACTTCCTAGACAGACTCAGGCTCTGTTCTTGATCTACCCCAGGATAAACTATATTCTTAAATATGAACAAGTGCCTGTTCATACCATACACCTCCTTACTCCCCCTCTTTATTCATGTACGACTTCATTCAGTTTCTCTCCCATAACTCTCTGTCTAGATATGCCATAACCCTGTTTTTTCCTCTCTCACTTCACATTTTAATTCCTGTTGATATTGTGCTAAATTACTTTTAATTTCTCTACATTGGCTAAAATTTCCCTAAATATTAAACTATTTTCATATAAATTGTATCTGTTTTAGCCAATGTTATCACATTATATCTATTTTAATACAATTATTTAAGCTGTTCATATTCTGTATTTTGAAGCTTGTAAAATTATTGTTCTTAAAATGTTTTTGTAATACCTTGGAGCTTTTCTTCCTGGGCATCTGCTGAAAATGGGCACCTACCCAGTCAGACTTTCCCAGTAATCAAACGTCAATAAATAAATAAAATAAAAATAAATAAATGAACAATTGTCTCTACATTGTTGATCGCATCCTTCTTAGATGTATGTGACAAATAATTAATAACACTAATAATGACCAAAGTCACATATTTGAAATTTGTTTCACACAACCACACTGTAGCCAATATATTTCAGCATAATTAACACACACACACACACACACACACACACACACACACACACACACACACACACACACACACACACACACACACACACACACACACACACACAAAAATACACACATATTAGTCTTGCAAAGCCAGATTAAAGACTGCTTAAAATGGACAGATGATACAAGCATAGGTACTTTCATCCACAGACAGCCTTCCACCGCCACCTACCAGCTCTTTGTTGACTGCATGCACCCCTTATTGTTATGAAGAAATATGATGAACTACATGAAATCGGATAAAAATCACAGCATCATACCATAATATCCAGCCATGTAGCACAGGTTAAACAGAACCCGAGTATTTATGAGAGCACAAAAAATATTAACCACATAACAATATATGCTAAGTCAATGTGCATAATCTCTGCCGAACTAAAGGTCATCTAAATAATTACAGATTAAAGATGGCCATCACTAATGCAGAGGTTGCTGCTGGCAAACAGCTGTGCATTCAGTGCTTTAACTACACATCAGCTGATTCTTGTTCTTGAAGAATAAATTACCCATACCAGAGTAATTGGAATGCTGGTGATATTGTTATAACATTTCATGAACACATCACCTCTGTAGTAGGGAATGGCTGACAAACTACAATGTAGGTTTATAGTTACTAACCATGCAGTCCTGAAGACCATTAAGGAACTTAGCCCAAATTCCCAATTGCCTGAAAGTACTGGTTAAGCAACTTGCTGAATGTCACACAGTAAGTAAATGAAGGTGGAAAGATTCAAACACTGCATCCCTGACACGAGAAGCAGCCCATTAACAAGTTAGAGCTTTAGTCTTATGTGTCTAACTGCCAAAGAAAAACATTTTAACTAAATACAGATATCCATTACCATCTGATTGTGTAGGCAAGACTGTATCACAGTAAAATGCAATAATGACAACTTAATAGATAGCAAAGGCCATATGAATCTGATTGTCACTCCAAATAATGTAGACTACATGACTTCACAAATGTCAACTTTTTTGCTGGAGGCTGCAGAGATTTTACTGCAAATATATATTACCAACATGCAACATGTTTAGACTGTATTACATAATCCAGGCCTATTAATGAATTAATTCATTTGTTAATGCAATGAATAAAGTAAAACAATTAAAGGCAATATAAATGCCACAACAGCTTTGTTGAACAATCCACGTCATACCCAAATCAGAAATATTACTATATATGACATACTGTTTATTTTGGGAGGGATGCCAGACACATACATCTCATTTCTGACCTCCCTATGATGTCTTTGTCATCAAGAATAGCTGTCCCTTCTGACATTATTCAGCACAGGTCTGACCTACTTCAATGACTAATAATGCTGTACTCTTGCAGCATACACACCCAGCGTCAACAAATGCTGGATTGTGAACAGATGAGGTCCTATGAAGGCTAATGAATCAGGCCTCCACCAGTTATAACAATATCCCATTACTTGCCTGCCCCCCCCCCCAGTTACCTTAAGCATTGTTCAAACCTATCAGTGTACATACTGATTTCTTCTTAACTTTTACAAGAATCAAAGAGATTTGGATTTCATTTAAAATTATTATTTTGGATTTTTTACAAAAAACACAGTCCTTTTTTTACATAAACAAAACACTCTCACATTGAAAACAAATCTAACATGAAAAACAGCAGACTTCTCTTCCCTTGAAATTTACATTTAGTGAAAATGACTGTGTCAACCTGTTAAACAACAAGAGAGGTGCTGGGAATCTTACTCAAATAGCAAACGATGAGGTACTAATTAACATCTATGAGAAGGGTGTATGAATTCAAAAGACAGATTAGTAATGCATTTACAAAGAGGCATGGACAGCCAACCAGACATGTCCTTTTCTGGAGCAGCTCTGGAGCACTGTTTGGTGAAGTAACTTGCTGTAGTCACATAATGGACAAATGAAGGCTTGGGAAACTAAACCATGTACTACAGGAAGCAGCTTAACAGCTCATAGCCTTACTCATTTGCACTAACTGCTACACAAACTGTTGTAGCTCAAACAATCTGATATTTTACCTGGGTATTTAATAAATAGTGACTTGACAGGTCCTCATGTGCCAGCAAAAAAGACAAACTAAATTAAAAATGTGTCCATAGCTAAAATTCCAACTTTAAATTCCTAGATGTTATGCTGCCCAGTTTATTCACAGCTAAGTTATAATTTCCTTGTCAACATTCAGCAGAACAAGATAACCAAGGAGCATATCAGAAAACATGGTTCATATGGTGATACTACTGTTTATTTCAGTCAGTTTCCTTCCTTTATACCATAAATACTCTGGTTCATCGGTAGTTTCTAGGCTTAAAGTCCAGGTGACCACTGAGGAGCCTAGCTCAAATTCATACTCGTAACTGTCAAGGTAAGTGTCTTGCTCAAGGACAGGGAAAAACTCTGTACAAAACTGGAAACAGATAAGAGTGGAGTACTCTAAATCATTTAAAATGTTAATAGAACAACAGGTTTTACATCAGCATGTAATTTATCAACCACAATGAAATTGTAATGACTGACTGTTATCCACATTAATATTTTTCTCTTGATGACATTTAATTTCTTAATTCATACACTTTCTTTTTACCATACCCCCAAATTTGCCATACTTACATTTAAACATTTTTATAATTAATCCTTCATCTTTTTCATTTATCCACTTCAACAAGTTATATAAATTTAGAGAAGCAACATATACCGCTGGGTTAATTAACCCTAAGCTTCCTTCCTGTTTATTTACATACAAAAATTCTCTGTTTACTAGATTCAGTCTAGAACCCATATGAATGAAAACATATCAGCAGCAATTCTTTCTTAAATACCATTGGCACATTGGCAACATAAATACACTTGCTACATATACTATTTTTTCCATTAAAACTGAATTTATTAAATGAACCTTTTTCCTAAATGAGAATCTATATGTTTTCCAGAAAATAATTCTTTAAGTCCTCTATTGTTTTCCCATTGATTTCTGCATAAATTCTTATTCCTAAATTTTATACGTAAGATAGAGATTTCAGTCAATGTAAAATATATTCTCTCTTTCATAACCACATCTCCTAATCCCTTCTTTTTCTGTTTGTTTAAAGTCAACCTTATTGCATCTAGACATTTCTTTAAATAAAATACTACTTCTTTTATCCACATCTTGTTTGGCAATTAATAGCTACATAAGTTAACAAACTGGGATTCTTACCTCTTAACCCGCTTCCTGCATTTTACAGTTTGTTTCACATAACAATCACATTAATAATTAAAGCAAAGGGTACACAACTCACTGGATATCTTTGTCTTCCAGCCCCCTCCACATATGTACCTCTTTAATTAACCGACCATTTATTAAAATGTTCACTTTACTATTTCTATAAGCCGACATAATGTCCTGATTTTCTCACTTATGTTGTATTCTTCATTACTGCTCATAACATCTCATGTCCTTTTGTATCAAATACCTTATTAAGATCTCCTATCATAAGTTTAGCTACTTCTCTTCAGATTATAATATCATGCACAATCATTCTCACTAACATTACTAATTCTTGACATGCCTTCCCTTTTATGTTACTTTTCATCTTTGTTTCAAATCTCATCTGTATTATTTTCATAAAATTGTATAATCGTTATTGTTTAGTTCTGTTGGTCTCTAGTTTTTCATTATATTTTTGTCTTATTATTGCTTGCAATTAAATCATACTTCACTTTCTGCAATGCTTGCATATATTTATATCCATTATATGGGAAACATACACCTGATTAAGTCTGGCAAATCTTTTAACCTTTGAAATACCCTGCATTATGCAGTTCATTTTTTTCTCTTTCTCTGTCATTCTCAAAATGATGTGCAAGTATTTTGAAAAATTACTGGATTCTTACTCGCCTACAAAAATTTCCTATTAAAAGATAAAAAGTTGGAGTCTTCTCACTCTGGATGTTACAGGTTTCCAGTGTTCCTCTTGTTTCTTATATCCTTTGTTAAAGATATGCTTATTGCTGAAGAAATGAAATATTCTGTGGGCTGAGTTCCCTAGCATTTTTATAGGTATAATTTGCAGAATTTGGAGGTCTCACGCAAAGTATGTATTGAGAAGGTTCTTGATGGGCTTCAAGTTTAAAAGCATAGTGTCTTGCTCATCATGTTATCATAAATGATTTTATCTTCATTAATTCCTCTTAGAAATAGTAGCTGTACAAGAAGTTTTCCACTTTTGCAGGGTATTTTTCTTTTCCTTCAGCTTCGTAACAATTGAATTAGAATGTATATGCAAGGGGACCATGGAGGCAAAACCCCACACAAGAAGGCTGCAGGAGGATTTGACTACTGCAAAAAATCCTTTATAATTAATGTCACACACACTTTCAGGAGGGGTTGGTTTTCAATATGTTTGACTTGCTCAGTTTGCTGTTGGAGGTTTATGTTTCTGGTGTCCCTGGTAGCTCCTATCATATCATATCCATCCTTCTGACTTTCCTGCTTTATGCATGTACATTTATAGAGTTCATTACAGGGATCACCATTTCTGGAAATACTACATAAATACACTTTTTCAGCATAAACAGTATTTAAAACAAATGTCGGTTAAGTCATTAATTTATTCATGTCCCCAATTAGTCAGAATATCTACTCCCTTTCACCCTATCAAGTCTGATTACATCTTCAAAGCCAATCAATAACAGAAGTTTTTGAGTTTACATAAATTTATTTTAATCCTGCATCTGATGTCTTTTCATGATAGACATCTATTATTTATTTAAGCCACTTCTTTTAACTTGAATTCACTATGACTAATCTTAGTACATCACCCTTTGGCATGATTGTATCATATCATCTCAGGTGTCATGATGATTATAATAGTTTTGTATAGCATGTGTTTTTTTTTCATCATGGTGAGCTGCTAGATAGCCACCCTTCACTATTTACTATTATTCATTGTTAGCCTTTCAACATTCATTTTCATTCATGAGGAGATCAGTGACTGAGTGATTATCTGATATGAGGTCTGATGTTGTGGATTCTGTAATCAGATGGATAAGGCTGTCATCAGTAAAGTAGTCTACTATGATATTCTTGGTTGGCTCATTGATTTACATTAAAGTTCCCCTGAATTACAACAGTTTTATAGATCTGGATTTATGTATTATTTGGTCTATAAGACTTGTGAACTTGTCAAAGTTATTAAGTGATGGGGAAGTTTGTTAAGGCAGGAAAAAAGTTGAATTACTTTTGTAGGTGAGTGGCTTTTAGTAGCCACTGAGAGTTCTTTTCTTTTACTAAGTTATTTTGGGTTCTCTGGGAAATGTTTAGGTTATTTTTCATTAGTACCAGTGTTCTCATACCTGCTATTTTCCCTGAAGGTACAATTATAGTTTAAGTAGTGGTGAGTCAAGCTAAAGTTATCTACCTACACCCAAATCTCTGAATCCAATATTACTACTAGGATTGTGCAAAGAGGCAAAGTAGTCCACTTGTTGTAATTTATTTAGTATACCACCTGCATTCATGGGTGATAGTTTCATATGTGTATGTTTATGTACCTTAGGAACATGCGGTCCATGACTGGTTTCAATGTCCCTTCTTACCACAGGATACATGACTGTGTTTTGCGATGGATTGTAAATGTATGAAATCTGGCCTTAACTTGGAGCGAGTATCTTCTTATCATGTGCTGGGATAGTAGTGCAGGTGGCATTTGGGGTTGGTTTGCATGTGCTAAGTGTTGAGTGGGGACAGACACTGAGTAAGCCCTGCTTGGATACATCTATAATACTGGATAATGTCAACGTGTTTATTTGAAGGTATATCACATGCCACAAAACATGGTCAGTTCTTCCTATATGTACTAACCAAGACTCTCTGGATGGATTTAAGTCTTCGTTTCTTCTTTACTGAGCCATTGTTTAATGATCAATAGGATTTTTCAGTGATGGAAACTTGGTTGCTATCTTTTTTCTTTCATTTGTAATATACTGTAGAAACACATATTGATACCAGCCATATGGTTTAAAGTTATTTTATTGCTGAGTACTACGTACATGTATGCAATCTCCATTTATAGCCATCCATGGGACAACATTACAAACATAACACTCATGATGCTATTACAGTACCTCTTTGAACTTGCTAGCAAATTTGGAAAAAAAAATCAGTGATTTTTGGATTTGAAAAGCCCTATTATGCTGCAATTCCACAGAAAAGCAATGCTAAACAGTATTCAAATTACTGAAATTCAAATTACTCAACAACTGCAATTGTTTCACATGCTAGCAAGGTAATCCTCATGATCCTAAAGCCTAATCTTTAGCAGTTTATGGTCCAAAAACTGCAAGTTGTACAAGCTAGGTTTAAAAGAGCAAAGCCACCAGTGATCAGATTGTAAATATGCACTGATGATGGAAAAAACAAGAAAGTGTCAGAAGAAAATATTCATTTCTGCTTTATTGCTTACTCTAAATCCATTGGCTCTGTGAACCATAACAAACTTGTAGCAAGTTTTTAAAGAAATAGGAATACCAGGCCACCAGATTTCCCTCCTGACGAACCTATATGCAGAGTAATAAACCATGCGGAATGACTGACTAGATTATGATTGAAGAAGAAGCAATTAAAGGTTGTATATTGTCATCCTACTTATTCAATGTATATACTTTATACATCATGCAAAATGCTGGGTTACATGAATTAAATGCTGTACCCAAAATTGCTTGGAGAAATATTAACAGCATCAGATATGCAGATGATACCCTTCTGATGGCTGCAAGTGAGAAGAACTGAAAAGCATTTTGATAAATTTGAAAATATGAACTCAAAAAGCTGACTTTTTCTTAGCATAATAAATATTCATCTAACCTTCTTTACAAATAGATTGAAAAGTATATGCGATGGTAGGTAATAGTTTTACTGGTTCAAAGATCTCTGAAGCTGGTCTTTGCTGCCATGAAATTAAAAGACACTTGTTTTTTGAAAGTAAAGTTATGGCACATCTAGGTAAAATTTTAAAAAATCAAAAGTATTACATTGCCAAAAAACTCTGTATAGTCAAAACTATTGTTCTCCTAGTAATAACATATGGCGTGAGAGCTGGACTATAAGTTGTATACTAGAAAAGCATGGTTTTGAACTGCTGTGTTGGAGAACACTGTTGAGAAGTTTGTAGATGTCAAGATCAACTAATATGGAAATAAACCCAGACTGTTTATCAGAAAGCCTGATGTTAAACTAAAACTCAGATAGTTTGTCCACATAATGAGACAGCACAATTCATTAGAGAAGACACTGATGCTGGGAAAGATCAAGGTCAAAAGATGAGGGAGGCAAATATGGATAGACATCATTACTGAAGTAATTAATCTGAAAGAATATAAATAAACAATGCTTGACAGACATGCTAGGCAAGCTAAAGTCTTTGAGGTCACGAAAAGATAGAGAGAGAGAGAGATGGAGAATTGAACGCAAGACTAAACAACAGCAGTCCTTACCTCACTTGATCATTGCATAACTCTAGGGAATTAAGAAATGGAAAGTTTGTTACATATCAGATGTGTGTGTGTGTGTGTGTGTGTGTGTGTGTGTGTGTGTGTGTGTGTGCGTGCGTGTGTGGGTGTAGTTGTGTACAATGCACCTTACTCACATGCAATAACTTTAAAACAGCCACTGCCTCTAATCCTAAACTTACACATTAATCTACTGAAAAACCTTTTTGTAACAGTACAACTATACAAGGCTCTCTGACAATCAGTTTTTTGAGTTCAAAACATGCACAACACTAAATCTATTCCCAATCTAGTAATTACTTTAACCCTAACCGCTAACACTTTGCACGCAAATGAACACATGGACACACACACAAACACACACACACACATACACACACACACACACACACACACACACACGCACACACACACACACACACACACACACACACACACACACACACACACACACACACACACAGATGCTCAAAAAACATTACATTTATGCCCTTACCTAACCCTAATCTGCATACATTCATACACAAACCAGTAAGTGTATCTCCCCAACTAGCCCTTACTCTAAATGCAACCTGCAAACACTTACACTCAGACTCTTACCCCCATTCCCACTTATTGTTAGCACATATACACAAATGTGATGCATTGAAGTAAAAAAGTAATAGAAGCTGAATGTTTTCAGTTTATTTCCTCACCCAAACACACTGCTAAATAAATTGCTATTTCTTTATAGACTTATTTACATTAATGAAAGCTGCAAAGTTACTGTGTATTGAATGAGAATGCTATAGTTTAATTTTTAATATTTTACAAACTAAAAAAAAAAGATCTGCTTTGAAACAACATATAGGAATGCAATGAGTGTATTTGCCATATGAAAAGAAATATTTTAAAAATTAAACACACACACACCATGTAACTTTCAGTCTATGCACTGCCCTGTTGCTGTTCCAACTTGCTCACTGACGGAACTACATGAAGCTGACTTTTAGTGGAAAGGTGATTTTTCTTTTCAGCTTTGGATATACTAAGTAAAAATAAACTGCACCTTAATTTTGAAGCAAAATTTGATATCTTAATATTGGCCACCAAGCATGGATGCAGCCATTGTTGTTTGAAGATAAACAAAAAAGGTTGCCATATAAGCCACTGAAAGATCATTGGAAATAACCAGTATGTCTTATTGGACACCTCTAGATTAAGCTGTATCTTTATATTGCCCAAAGTCCTTACATCTACAGTATCATTTGGAAGAGCAGTTGATGATATGAGGATGTTGTAGAGACTGTGATGCTATCTGTGTTTGCGTTTATACTGATATACAGTTTGAAGATGAGTTACTTTTCTGCCTCAGTGAGCTTGGTACACTTAGTCAGCTTTGCTGTTTTTATTTTTATGTCTAGTTAATATGTAGTGTAATATTGTCCCGTATCCTTAAATAGTTCAGTGTATATAAGTGGATATTCTGCATTTTCTTTCTTTATAGAAAAAGTCTTAGTTATCTCTTTCTCTTTCAACCATTACCAAGTTAGTATTGTCTGTGCTTGGACCAATGCTGTAGTTGTAGAGAAAAATGTGGGTATCATACTAGTTCCCTGTAAAGTTCTGGTTTATGAAGTCTTAAATGGGAATGTTGTCAGTTTCAAAATTAAGCATCCTTGATTAAGAGTAAATAGACTCTTATAAAAAAAAAAAAGAATTCAAGAAATTATGCATTACAAAGGAATATTTTAAATATGATGTGTTTAGATGTGTGGCTGAATTTTGTTTAAGCTATTTATAAATAAATAAATATATAATTAAAAATAGTTTTTATCAACTTTTAGAACAACATATTTTTCGTAGTGCATTCTGTTACAGCTTTATTTTTCCATATTGAAAACTTTGAAGCAGGGTAAAGAATGGTTAGACTTTTAGAATATATGAGAATGTTTCAGACTTTCAGTGCTGAATTCTTTCAGACAAAATAAAAGATAATACAGACAGCCATGACCTTAGCAGTGTGTGTCAAATGGTTCAGAATGGACATGAGTATACAGGACAGAATATATACTTAAGTCAGAAGGTTAGCATTAAGATGTCATGTCAGGGGCATATGTACAGACAGTAAAATGCCAATACTCCTAGATCTTACAAGTAGCAGTTTACTGCTAATGTAACTGAGCTGCTCTCCTTCGTTACACTTATTGATTTTTTTCTTGTTTCATAAGAATGGTTACAGTCAGGGGTATTCAGCTGTCTTACGTGCACTGACTGGTGTCTTAGATGAATTTGTGATAACCTTTCTTTTATGTATATTATCAAGATTCAGAAGAGAATAAAGCGACAGACAGAACTTTATTTGAAAACAATTGCAAATATCAGTTCACCAGATTGCACTTGATATGCTACTGTACCTGACAGCCATAAAATGGAAAGGAGATCAGGGGATAAAAGCTTGTAACTACATTTTGAACAGCTGCTTATCTTTTTGCATGCTGATTGATTGGCTTATATATGTGTAGTCCATTTCATTTGTGATTGTTGGTGTATTCCATGCCGTTGCTAATACTCAAGTCACAGTTGAGGAAAGTCCCATAAGAAGTTCATATAAAATAAAAGTTGCAACTACATAGAAAAAAATTACAAGCTCACAAAGCAACTATAACAAAACCACAACAAATCTTTTGTGTATAAAGGTAGCTGGCCTAACTCTTAATAAAAGTTTTATAAAACTTTGTCCATTTCAGTATGACGGTGCAGTAACTTTTGAATCCGCTTTAATCTTTCACTGTTTATGCTGTTAGCCAATTCTAGGCTTGGCAAGCTAGCTCTCCTGTTAATTAACAACATATTTCTTCCAGGAGATGCAAGTGTTAGCATAACACTGTGCAGAAAATTGATAAGTGAGGTCTAACTAATAAGATTGGTTAGTTACCAATGGTGACAAGGATATAATCTGAGACAGTAATTTTTATAGAATACCATGCAGTGCTCTCATTTCTGTCCACTTTCTTTCTTAATACTTAAGTTTCCGTCTTACAAGTTTGCTATTTCCTCTGAGGTCTTTCATCATCTCCTCATCTTTTTTTATGTATGCACCAAGCTTCCCTGCTACCTCAACATGAATACTGCATCTTCACTGGCTTCCCTGGTATTCCCTTTTTGTTTTTGTTTTTACTTCACTTTTGGTTGATTCATAGAAGTGCTAATGACTTTCTTTGATAATTTCTGTAGCTGAAATTATGCACTTACGCAAACTGTTCCTTAATGACTTTTTAATTTCTTGAAAAAAAAGCATTATGATTCTGTAAGATTTAAACCTTCAATACCTCTTATCTTAAGCAGTCACTTCTGAGTGAAAAGAAAAAAAGAAATAATAACCCTGTAGTCAGAAGTTTAATGGTTTATATGGTCAAAGCTCAGACATATAGACTATAGCAAAAAATGACATTTCACCATGTGAAATTATATTTCCACATAGGATTTTTTCTTTGTGAGATGTAGTTTCATTTGCTGTGAGTTGCACTTTTGTGTGATAAAGGAAACAGGGTTTTGGAGGAGGACTGCAGGATACTTGGATGATGTTAAGAAATGATCTGCCCTTTTAAATGCCTTCTTACTACTTGGTGCATAGTTTGTCCAACATACTCCCACACTGTACCTATCCACCCATTCTAGTATAGTATACCTCCCCTTGGGGAGAAAATGTTTAATTCAGTATAATATAAGGAAAGGGTAACCAGAGTCAGTTTCTTTCTCTCACTGTTTCTCTTTCTACTTCTCCATCTCTGTCTCTTTATATACATATATATAAATATATATACTGTAGTGCGACCCTGGAGTTAATATATATATATATATATATATATATATATATATATATATATATATATTTATATATATATATATATATATATATATATATATATATATATATAGTTTGGATATATATTATGTAAAAGAGTAACTTATTGGAATTGCAAGTATCCATGTATATAGTTCAAAATATTTAAAATATTTGGGGGGCTATGCTCCCCACACATCCCTTACTATATATACTAATTCCAGGGTCACACTACAGTGGGGAAAAGGCCATATAAAACTTTCAGTGAAATGTGTTTCAGTGAATTGTGTTTTCACTGAATTGAGCTTTCAGTGAATTGTGCACAGTCAAATGTGTTTCAGTGAAATGTGCTTTCAGTGAATGGTCCTAGACCCCCTGAGGTTGAGGAATACATTTACACTTCTGTGTGATCTCAAAGCTGGTCTGTTTAATTAGCAGTGTATGGGATGTGTAGGGTGGTTTACCCCCCACAAAAACATTGCTTTAGTGCTGCATGCTCTTTAGTTTTGTATTGAAGCATGCACACTGGGTAGTTAATGCTGCTTGTAAACATTTTTGGTTAATATTAGATTGTCAGTCTACAGAGGCTTTGGTTAACTTTAGTAGATCATTATTTATACATACACACATATAGATATAGATATAGATATAGATATAGATATAGATATAGATATAGATATAGATACATACATGCATAGTAGCATAGCGTGTTGGTTCTCATCAAATGGAAGAATACAAGAGATCCAGAAATGTGTAAATAATTATGGTCTGGTAGTGAAAAAATGTTTGCCCCCTTGGACATAGTATTGATCATAATTTTATTAACACTTTCTGTATGCTTTCAGAATTAGTCTCAGAAAATCATTTCTTTGTCTTTGACAACAAATTCATCAGACAAAAGAGAGGAGTTAAAATGAGTACTAGGATGGCACCTTCATTTGTTAATTTTATGATGAGTTGGTGGGAAATAGAACATGTACATAAATGCATGGAACTAGCCATACCCAGCAGAACCAAGAGACACTCTCCTCAAAAAAAAGGAAGCCAATCTGGTGGTCCCAAGCCATTAATAAACTCTACAACAGAAGGAAGAAACTGTTGCAGAAAAAGGTGAAGTCCCAAGACTGGAAAAACTCCCTTATTAGCCTCAACAAAAAGTTGAGATCCCTCAACATATCCTCTAAAGCCAGCAATGAAGGCAGAATCACGTCAGACACTAAAAACAATCACAAAGCCTTCTATAGTTATATCAAAAACCTCCATGGCAATACCCAGATTTGCTCTGAGTTACTGCACAATGATACCTCCTATACCGAGCCAACAGATATTGCCAACATACTGGCTGACAGATTCAGTGCCAACTTTACCCCTCTTACTCCCCCCAAAGGACCAATCACAGTACCGGAAGAATGCCAGGCAGCCAGCATTACTGCAGCACAGGTTAAACCTGCATTGTCCAAGGCCAAGAATAAAGCTTCCATAGGACCCGATAATATCCCTGACTGTGTTTTACATAAACTAGAAAGCAAACTTGTACAACATCTGTGTGCCCTGTTCAGTTACAGCCTCACCTCAGGCTTTGCCCCTACTGAATGGCACACTGCTACAGTCATCTCTCTCCATAAAAGGGGAGCGAATACAAACCCTGGGAATTATTACCCCATTAGCCTGATGAGTCTGATATGTAAAGCTATGGAGTGCATCATCATGGACCTGATTAACAAAGATATAGGAAATCTCCAAACTCTGGACCCCACGCAATTTGGCTTTGTGAAAGGAGAGCATGCCTGCTAAACCTGGTTGACTTCTTTGAGTCTGTCACCAGGGCTGTGGATGAAGTTAAGGCAGTGCATACAGCCTACCTAGATCTGGCCAAGACCTTTGATGCTATTCCTCACTCGGAAATTATTGGTAAACTCACCAAACTAGGCATCAACCCTATATCACTAGGTGGGTTGCAAATTGGCATACAGATAGAACACACAGTGTGAAGTAGTGAACTCCAAGTCAGACTGCCAACCAGTCATGAGTGGAGTCCCACAGGGATCGGTCCTGGGTCCTCTCCTGTTTGGCATATACTTCTCATAAGTCCAGGCCAACACTGCAAGCAGGGAGCTATTATTAACTCCCCAAGTGATGCAGCAATTCCTACATAAAGGCCTCACTGTGACCAATGACTGGTGTCAAAACCATGGCTTTAAGCTTAATGCCAAAAAATGCGTTGTCATCCCCTGTGGTAAAAACTCAGTTCCCACTAATTACCACATCGATGGGAGTCCAGTGAACACTGAAGGCGTTATAAGAGATCTTTGGGTGTAGGTTGACAGCAATCTCTCTTTCAACCACCACATTGCCACTATGGTCAGAAAGTCCTTCTATATGGCACATCTCATTACCAAGGGTTTTACATCCAGGAAGAAAGAGGTCATCATCTCTCTCTACTCTTCTCTCATTAGACCAATCATCGAGTATAATGCCACATTTGGCATGTACCTCACTAGACACTTTCAACAGCTGGAGAGGCCACAGAAGTACCTCACGAAGAGGATCCTAGGCATTAAACACATGTCCTACATGGACAGACTCAAAAGACTCAGCTATTCTCTGTCTCATATCACATACTTAGAGGTGATCTCTGACTTACACAGTCATGTCTGATCCAGCTCTGTTAGAACTGCTACATCTAAAGAAATCCCAATCCCTCCACACCACATGGTCCAGAGACCTCAACCTCATTACTACAATGAACAGAACATGCTGGAGGGACAGGTTCCTCACCCAGAGACTGCTCATGGTCTGGAATAGACTTCCCATACATGTCAATCAGAGCACCTTGCTGTCCCTCTTCAAGAGAAATCTTGATGTATGTATGGATGGGTAATAGAAAGTTCACCCCGGGGATCACTCCAGTGGCTCTACTCGATAGATGCACTGGGAACTAACATCGAGTGGCACAATGCCAGAGCACTTCTATGGGCTAGGCTTGTAAAGGCTGCAGGGCCAATAGCCTAGTACACACCTATTATTTTCCCACACTTTGCTTTCTATAAAAGATTTATAGGCAATTTTTTTTTTATGGGAGGGTGATTTGAATGAGTTTGAAATTTTGTTGTCTGTCTTAAATCTAAGCACTCATTTCTTAACTCTCACTAAAGGTAGTCTAGATGACTCTGTACCTTTTCTAAATATTTAAATTAAATTAGACCTGTTACATAGTAATATTTTTAGAAAACTATCTTTTAACAACAATTATTTAAACAGTAATAACGAACACCCAAGATTTATGAAATAAAATGTTATTAAAGGACAATTTATCAGACTAAGTCACTTAATTATGTGGAGATACTTTGTTTAATAAAGAAGACTGTTATTATTTGTTGAAAGGGGATATTCAGTGAATACACTACATAACATAATTATAGATGTTCAGAAGTATAGAGATACTACATTTCGCTCTATAGTAAGGAAGGGGTTACAGAAAACCATTGTGAGTAAAGAAAACTTTTTATAAGGCTTGGGCATTTCCATTTCATATTTCTTTATATTCCAATAATATTATAACTTTTTGAACAATAATTGGACAATTATTCTTGGTAATCAAGATTTAACACCCGCATTAGAAAAAGAACCAACATTTATATATGAAAAAACTATGAGTTTCAGAAATTTATTTGAGAAGTCTGTCGAGCATAAGTCTTCTGAGAGATGTGTTGTGTTCTGCTCTCAGTGGTTTAGATACTGCAGGTATATTAATAAAGGTTCAAATGTTATTCTAAAACATTCTAAAAAAACAAATCTGGTCTAATAATAGGTTTACTTGTAACTCCACCTTTGTAGTTTACTTAGCTGCACATGAATCTTGTGATGTATTTTATGTGGGCAAAACAACTAGAAATTTTTCTAAAAGAATATATGACTACATACTAGCCATCAAGAAAAAGGATTTTACTAATGCTTTGGCCAAACACGTTCAATACTGTAAAGATTTTACAATATTTGTATTTTTTGTTGTTTTGTTACAAACATAAATATTTTAGTAGCAATATTATTAATTTATTAGAAATTAAAGAATTGTCTCAACATTAACATAAAATGTTTATTAAAAGCAGAGCATATTTAGTGTAAACTTTAGATATTCATATTTCTTATTTGGATAGATTCTTCTATAAGTACTCAAGAATTTATCTTATTATTCATGTTGTTAATATAAATTTTATTGCATTATATTAATGTTTTTTTCTATGCTATGTCTTTAAATTTTGAATTAATTACTGTCACATGATTATAGTAATCATTTAAGTGAGTCTATTTCAGTAATTATTTTAGGATGATTCTTAGTTCTGATGAAGTTCTGTTGATTAAAAGAACAAAAGCCTGTAGCTATACTTTCTTGTCCTTTTTTTAATAAGTGTAAGGCAGCATTTTGTGCCCTACAATTTTCTAAATGAACAGAAAGATATCTAGCTGTATTTTAATGAGCTATTGAATGTAAAGGAACAGGCTAGATGCCCAACACAATGCATTTGAAATTCTCCAGGTGCAACTAACACTAGGTAAGACTGCAATCCAAATTGTAGCTTGCTACAGATCCCCCACAATGCCCCAAGATTCTCATTACACCTTTCTAAACATACTGGACAATATTAAGATACAACCAAACACCCTAACACCCTAATACTGTATGATTTCAACTACCCTGCCATTAACTGGGAAAACTACTTGTGTACCAACACCTTTTCCCAACGGTTCTTGGAATTCATAAATTCCAATGCCCTAGATCAACTAATCCATTGTCCCACCAGGGGCTCCAATATCCTAGACCTGGTCATTACCAACATGGGAGATAGATGCTCCACACCAGTGGTCACCCCCTCATTGGTTAGTTCTGACCATAAGCAAATCACCCTTGACATCCACATCCCACCCCCCACCCCCAGTAAGGAAACCTCCATAAAAAACTTCTCCAAAGCCAACTTCATGCTACTCAAGTCAGAAGTGACAAACTTCATGACACCCATGCAGATGGGAGCTGAAGGTTCGACTGCTGAATCCTACACTAAGGCACTGTATGAGCACATCCACTCTTGCATGAATCGTGCCATTCCAAATAGAACCAAGATGCTCTCCTCCAAAAAAAGGAAGCCAATCTGGTGGTCCCCTGCCATAAACAAACTATACAACAGAAGAAAGAAACTGTTGCAGAAAAGAGGAAAATCCCAGGATGCAAAAAACTCCCTTACCAGCCTAAGTAAGAAGCTGAGATCCCTCATAAAATCCTCCAAAGCTAGTTACAAAAATAAAATTGCCAAAAATTCCAAAGACAACCACAAGGCATTCTATAGTTATGTCAAGAATCTAAATGGCAATGCTCAGATATGCTCTGAGCTACAACAGAATGGCATTAAATATACTGATTCCAAGGATATTTCCAATATCCTGGCAGATTGATTTAGTGCAAACTTCACCCCCCTCTCACCCCCTAAAGGGCCCATCTCAATACCAAAAGATTGCCTAATTCCGGTAATCATGGCCACACAGGTAGAAACCACACTCTCCAAAGCTAAGAATACAGCATCCATGGGACCAGATGACATCCTGGGTTGTGTACCACATGAACTACAAAATGAACTGGCACCTCACCTAAGTGTCATGTTTAATCATAGCCTCACCTCAGGCTTTGTGCCCATTGAGTGACGCACAGCTACAGTTATCCCACTCCACAAGGGGGGAACCACCTTGGATCCCGGGAACTACCATCCCATCAGTCTGACGAGCCTGATCTGCAAAGGCATGGAACGCATTATCATGGAACTTATAAACAAAGACATTGGCAATCTTCAAACACTGGACCCCACCCAGTTTGGGTTCGTGAAGGGCCGATCTTGTCTCCTGAACCTGATTGACTTCTTCGAATCAGTCTCCAGAGCTGTGGACGAGGCTAAGGCAGTCCACACAGCCTACCTGGACCTCTCCAAGGCCTTCGACACCATCCCCACTCAGGAATCATAGATAAACTTACTAAACTGGGTATAAATCCCTAAGTCACTCGATGGGTTGCCAACTGGCTTACTGACAGAACCCAGACTGTAAAAGTAGCTGACTCCAAGTCCAGCTCTAGACAAGTGACAAGTGGAGTACCTCAGGGTTCAGTCCTAGGACCGCTCTTGTTTGGAATCTACTTCTCTGAAGTACAGGCCAACACTAAGGGACTCTGGCTAACAAAGTTTGCAGATGTCTGCAAGCTGGGAGCCATTACTGCATCCCCAAATGATGTGGATATTCTACAAAAGGGCCTTACAGAAACAGATGCTTGGTGCCAGACCCATGGGCTCAAGCTTAATGCCAAGAAATGTATAGTTATCTCCTTTGGGAAAAACCATGTACCCATGAATTACCACATAGGTGGCAATACACTAACAACCAAAAGTGTGATGAGAGACTTAGGGACACAGGTGGACAGTGGTCTCACCTTCCATAACCATGTCGCCACAATAGTCAGGAAATCCTTCTATGTGGTACACCTCATAACTAAGGGCTTTTCATCCAGAAAAAAGGAGGTCATTGTCCCACTTTACTCATCCCTGATTAGACCCATTATAGAGTACAATGCCCCGTTTGGTATGTACCTCACAAGATATCTGCAACAGCTGGAAAGGCCACAGAAATACCTCACTAAAAGAATCACAGGCCTAAAGCAGATGCCCTATGCTGACCATCTAAAAACGCTCCAGCTATACTCTGTGGCATATTGTCTACTCAGAGGTTATCTCTGCTTAATATACAAGGCCATGTCAAAACCTGAGCTGTTGGACATGCTCCACTTAAAGAAATCCCAATCCCTCAGAGCCACACGCTCTAGGGATCTAAACCTTGTCATCACAATGAACAAAACATGCTGAAGGGATAGGTTCCTGGCCCAGAGACTCCCCATACTCTGGAATAGACTGCCCATACATGTCAAGCAGAGCACCTCCTTGGTGCTCTTCAAAAGGAACCTTGACGATTGGATGGAAGATAGGAAATTCACCCCAGGGATCACGTCAGTCACCCTGCTAGACAGGGGTCCAGGGAAGTAAATATTGTGGGAAAAAATATCCAGGGAATTGTTATGGCTAGGCTTGTATAGGCCCTAGGGCTGACAGCCTAGTACCAACCTATGAACATATGAACCTAAGCCTAGGCAGAGAACATTTGCCTTTGTGGAAATAAAATAGGTCTCCAAACCAGCAACTCGGGGGGGGGGGGGGGATCAACAACAGTAAAGGAAGATTTTGATAACAGAAGCTGAATATTTTTGCTGTCAGAACATTCCGGAGTCAGCTATATATAAAATCTGTTCCCAGTAGTATAACACTGTGCTAAAAGTGCTTGCTGTACATTTGGACAAACAAAAAGACTTTGTTCTTGCTTGAAAAATCCTGCCTTGTTTTCATTTGTATAGAATGAACTGCATTATTTTTATCAAGGCTGGTGGTCTCTGCTGCTTTAATATTTCACATTATATATGTGCATGGAGGGGTTGAACTATTGAAAGTTCATACTCTTAAAATACTGGCAAAATTCTTAAAACTTTGTTCTGGAATCTCCCTCATCCTTCTGAATACTTTCTTCCCACAGTGATTGGAAAAAAAAATTAAAAAGGGGTGTCTTATTTTGTTCTACTTTCTTATATCACATATGCTTATTTACCTTGTAGCACATGTTTTGTATGACTAGTATCTTTAATTGAAGTTTAATGTTTTGAAACTGACTTTTTAATGTGCTGTTTGTTTTATGTGGAACTTTTCTCCCCGGGCCTCTACTGAAAATGGACATATATCCAGTTAGACTAGCCCTGTGAACAAATGTAAAATAAACAAAATAAATACATAAATAAATAAATAGTTCAAAATTTCGTATTACATGGTTTGTGGGAATTTGGCTGTGAAAGACTGCAGCACACCAAGGACAGTGATGTGGTGTGATCTTGTAGTTAATAGGTATAAGTATCATGGAGTGTGGAGCGTAGGGTGGCTTGCTCTTATCAAAAAAAGTTTTAAGTTTTAACACACTTTTTTGAAGTTTACATGCTCAAACATTTGATAATTTGAGCCTAAACTCATATATATATATATATAAACCAAAGGGTAAAAAGGTCACAGAGACAAGGCATTCACTTTTTAAATATTTATGATTACATTCAGGGCAATAACGCCTGTTTTGGCCTTTTTATTGCTCTCAGCAGCACAGCATAATTTATTTACTTATTTAGTGACATTTGTTTACCAGGAAAATCCAACTGGGTCACAAGATCCCATATTTAGTTGAGGCCTGGAGAGAAAACCTCCATTGAGCAGAGACAATATATTTTTTAAAAACTTTACATAACAACTGTTGAAAATTATACATTTCAAACATAATCAACAATATTGTAAGGCTTAGAGATAGAACAAAAATATGTTACAAAAGAGAACAATGAGTAAAACTGAAGTAAAACACTATATAAAATTCTGGAGAGCATTTTTTGGCAATTCACAGTAGTAATAAGTAAGCCATGTGTTTACTTTAATTATAAATATAAAGGGGAGAGAGAGAGAGAGAGAGAGAGAAAGATTAAGATAGATTCGTATAAGTGGGAGGAGGTGATAAGAAAAGGTTATGTAAAATAGTAGAGAGCATAGGATAGCAGGTGAAGATGAAAGTGGAGATGGGTAAAGAACCTCTACAGGTAGGGCTGGAGAAAAGAGACAAGATTGATGTTCAACCAGGGATATAGCATGAGCAGAGCCATGTGTCTGATAGGTGATCTTTCAGAAAATGCTTGAAGGAAGGATAGTAAGTAACACTTCTAATAACCTGTTAACAGAATAACAGTAAAGGCTATTTCCAATTGCTTTTTGAGGTTTATAGTTGGTGAGAAGATATTTATAATTAGAATGAAGAGGTCTGTTTGAGTGAGAGGAAGGAAAAATGGGGCTTAGTGCAGGACAGGCATGTGGTTTATATACATATGTTGTGGTGTGGATTGACTGGACAAAATACTGACGTCCAAAATGTTGATAAGCATTGACAGCAAAACATCAGCAGTCTGTTGTGCATGCTCAAAAGTTTAACCTCAAAGTATGGAAAATAAAGAGCAAGCATTTTTGCTGGGGGGAGGGCACGCTCTCTACAAATTATATATACTAACTCTGAGATGACACAGTGCCTGAGGAAAAGATGTATTCCCCTACCTGGAGATTGTCGATCTTGCACATGTATTAACCATCTGTTGCTGTTGACCAAACCAATGTCAATTCAAATGTACTACACTGACATATTGATAGATAGAAAGATAGATAGATAGATAAATAGATAGATAGATAGATAGATAGATATATAGATAGACAGATAGATAGATAGATAGATAGATAGATAGATAGATAGATAGATAGATAGATAGATAGATAGATACTTTATAGGTAGACAACTATATCTATCGTGACATGTTGGAGTTCAGGCATAAATCAGTTATCTTTTTTTTTTTTTTTTAAGTAGATTCTTTTTATATTACAGACCTTTAAACAAAACAAAGGGTTGTCTTTTCTTCAAAAGCCTGCAACTCTCAAATGAAACTATTTTAGAAGTTGCAGTACTTGGCAGACAGGTATAACTCACCCTGATAATTGTTTCCTGAGTGGAATACCCAGGGAGCCCATAGGTATTTCCACTGTTATTTATTTGTCTATTTTACACAAAGTTCAATAGCTTTTTCACAGTATGGTCACCTTCCATGGTCACTTTACAACTCATTCTTATTACAGAATACTTTTCTAGCTTAAATTGATTCACAGTGGATTCCTTTGCACTCTTGGCAGAGTTATACCACTCACCTTCAATTTATTGAATTACACCACCAACCAAATAAGCAGTTCTGCTCACTTATTTACTTATCAAGCAGTGCAACCACTCACTTTCCTTTCCAACATATTGAATTGAACATCCAACAGCAGATGGGGAACAGAAGAGGGCAAGCCTGCCCCTCTTCTCCGTCCACCAGCCTGACCAGGCTGCTCCCCTCTCTTCAACCAAACTTCCAGCAATCTAACCACCAGTAAGGCACTAGGTCAAACATAATTCGGTGTACCCATCCTCCCTAACCAAACTGGGTATATATCACATTGTCAAATTGGGAAAAATAGCAAATGGCTATAATATCGAAAACACCGTTCATCGTAATGTGTTTTGTGGGGTTGCGGTACAGTGGGGATTGGAATATTTGCCCTTTCCTCACTGTAGTGCGATCTCATAGTTGGTATATATAATTAGCAGGGGGTGTGGGGGCACAGCCCCCCACAAGAACAACCTAGATGAATGGCGTTTTCGATATCATAGCCATTCTCCCAACCAAACTGAGTCAAAGTCATTACCTCCTAACCCAATACATAACTATCAAAACAACCAAGTATCTAACAGCTGAAAACAAACCACTGACCCCTCTCCTATGCTAAGGTAGCAAACCATAACCTCATCACTTATAACTACTGCCCATGATATAATTAAACCATACCACCCATCCAATGGAAACCTCGCAATGATACCAAGAGCATTACCAGCCACTGGACCCACTACTAATCAGGTCTATATTGAATCGCGAAAGTTTCGCGAATACACATTCATCGACACATAAATGTCGAAGTCCTAAAATAGCGAAGAGTGAAAAAAGTGAATCTGGAATGTAGAACGTCCTTTTTTTGGTCAGCAGGGAGATCATGGGAATGAGGAAATAAATCCTCTTCCCCACTGTAGTGCGGTCTTGGAGTTGGCATATTTAAGTGGGGGGGGCCTGCAAAAACGCTTTAAAAGTGTTTTGCTTTTGGTTTGTTTCGTTGAGTTTACCTTATCTGTATGGCACTCTTGCTTCCGGGAATACATTTGACGTTGTCATTTTCGTGTTTTTCGTCCTTTGCTATTTTTGGATTTCGACATTTATGTGTCAATTACTTTGTATTCGTGAAAATAAGCTTTCGCGGTTTTAATATAGAACCCTACTAAACCCACTGCCACTGAAGCCATGCCGAGGCAATTGAATACCACTGTGCTTCATTGCAACCCCATTTACAACCCAATAAAAATTTTTTTTTTTGCTGTCCAATGAATGTAATACCTTTCTTAGATCTCTTTTTTAAATTCCATTTAATAAGTGCTGCCATCATACAAACTACCCATTATAAACAATAAGACACTTAAACCACCATCATGGCCGGTAACAGTACGACCCCCAAAAACACTACCAACAATAGATCAACCCAGGCGCAACTAACCAACGCAGAATATACCAACAAACTAGAGAATGCCCGATGCCATCAGGTGACATAAGTTCCGTGACATGTTATTACCATCCAGAATATAGTGAATGAACCCAGCCCAGTCTCTCCTTAAACTGCAGTAACTCAAAGCTAAATCCTCCCATCAAAACCTCCCATCTAGCTCACAAACCTAACTTACGCAATGCAACTCGCTAATCCCCTGCCCCTGATGTCTGAAACAATATCGGCCCATTCCAAACAAGATATCTGCCAGTGTAAAAGTCAACCCTGATGCTCCCCATACAAGATCAAACCAAAATAAGACATTACCTTATGACTGCAGGGAAGAAAAACACAACAAACCAACAACTCCATATTCAGCTGCACTGCTGGCAACCCGTGACCTCCTGTCGTACCGCTCTGTCAGCCAAAACCCTCCTCAGGTTCTTCTCTCCACTGTCAAGTCTACATTTCTTCTGTCCCCCAAGTAATACCAACTCTGTATGCCCCCATCTGCACTCAGGGTAATCTGTAAAAGAAAAGACTGTAAATACTCCACACACCCATAATCCAAATTCTTAATTACCATTATAAACCACTCCTGCCATATGTCATTCATCAACTACATAAAATGCAGACACTACCAGATGCAAAGCACCCCTGAAAATTAAAATGTCCTACCAAAGATCCCCATTAAATTACCTCACAACTCCCATAGTAAATGTACAACAGATACCCCTGCGAAATAAAACAAGGTCTTGTTTTATAGATAAAATCATCACTCTTTTTCCAAAGCAGGAGGCCTCAACAAAATTAATGATTAGACAAATAAAATTAAAACCATCCACAATCCTGCTATACAGCCATTTACAAAAAGCAGTGATATAAATACCCCCTATGGCTCCACCTATGTGCCTTTAGGACAAGGACAAGGTTCACCCTTGTCCTTCTTAACAAAGAAACACATGCACTGCACTCTGGATTGTGAAATCTCACTTACCTGAACATGGCTAGCTTATGAAAAACCTTAGAACCATTAGTCTGGAAACCACCCCAAGTACAGGATAATGCAAACTTGTTACCATGCTGTTTACCACACCTCGACCCAACCACCTCCCCTCAGCCTACCCTATCTTCCAAATAAAATTGCACAATAACCGTAAGTGAAACATTGATAAATAACCAATTTAAGGGCCCTAAAACTATTAACCTAGTAAATTCCTATGCCTAAGATAGCTGTGCATCCATCTCACCTGTGAGAACCCCCAGACCCCTCATAAACTTCCCAAACCCTGCTTAACCCAGACCTAAGATATGCCTTCTTCACTTGACGACACATTACCCAAACCACACCAAATACAACATACCCTAAAGAACCGCAAGTAAAATAAGTTTCCCTGTTCCTCCTTGAACACCACTCCAACCACCGAAACATCTAGGCCATTAGACTCAGTTATATATAACAACTTCCAGTAGGCCCACGACTGTTACTTACTTCACACTCCCCCACTTGAGCACCTTTATGCACCATTTTATGAATGGAGACAGCCACAATACCTGCACTTCCACCTCTGACCCACTTCCTTCAGGTCACCAACTGATATCCAAACTGCTCTTCCCCACCTGCAAAGAAAACAAATTAAACACATTGGCATCATGAAATTGCAAAGTTTCTAGGTATCCATCTCAAACCAGCCAATTAAAGAGGTACTAGACAGATGCTCAGCCCCAAAATAACAAAATGATTCACAGCTCCGAACACATTCGGTCAGACAAGTTGCAACATAAATGCCCTTCATATCCCCCACATTCTACAATAGGGTTAGGCACAATACCAAATTAAAGCTGGGAATCTAACCCCCTACCCTGTGTGTAGACGGCAAACAAATACTATGCCCACCCCTTACTGCCCGCATTAACTAGCTGTCTGATCTGGGAACTATATTCAGATATTATGGTCTTTCATAATAACTTAAATTTTCACATCCATGGATACCCTTGGTATATTTCCATTGTATACCCTTGGTATATTTCCATTGTACTCTTTTCCATTTAATTATGCTTGTTTTGTTATAGAGTTTCCAGATTGTTATTCTTTACTCAAGTTTGGGTCTAATGTAACTAGCAAACACTGACGTCATTAATTTGATTACCTAAACTTTGTAAATCTTTTTATACAGCCTATAGTTCTATAACTATTAACCCATTGGTTGATATGCTACAAATACAGCTAGACACAATACAAATTAAAGATGGGAATTAAACCCCTTACACTGTGTATATGCAGCAAAACCAATCATTCTGCCCATCCGTTATCACCTGCCTTAAGCTAGTTGTCTGATCTGAGGACTCTGTCATATAATCCACCAATATCTGTATTTAAATATTGCTGCCACTAACTGCACTTAGAATATACCACATCTGATCATGATAAAATTAGCAACAATACAGGTCTCTAATTAGCTTTACCCAAATGCACATTAGTCCTGTAAATATATAATAATGACTTATTAACTTTAACATCTCACCAGAGTCAGTAATTTTATCTACTGACATCCCCAGCCTTTTCAGGTGTCAAAACTTAATAATAATAATAATAATAATAATAATGACCAAAGTGACATTTTAAATTGATTTCACACAAACCAACATTAGCCAAAATACTCATACTTAATTCACCCACCCACTCCTGCACACTAGTCCTGCAGAGCTGATTACATTGTTAAAATAACCATTTAAGAGCTTAAGCTCCTTTCACAGAGGTGGTTCGCTCTTACAAAAAAGGAACATCAGAGGCAAAGATCATGACATTCCATAAAAGTGCACACTGGAAAGTATGCTAAACATCCTCCGCACAAGGATTACCTATTTCTAATATACTTGGACCTCTAATAAATCCCCACCCCGGCTGTTAAGGTCCTAACCAGCACGTACATCCATAGATGGTTACATGCCTAGCCATACAACCCACAAAACCTAAACAAAAAAAATGATATGATCAATACCCTTCTAGGTCATCCCCCATTGATTTACCCCGTAGTTTGAAATACAACTGCCCTCCATGCATGATGTATTATAAGTCACCCTATTGCTTTTTTGACATGCTAAGGGCAACAATAAAACTTACTCTGTGCCATTTATGATCAATAAGGTGACATATTATAGTACCCGACTTAAATGTTCAGAGGATATTAAATTATATCTAAACAACATACCAGAAGAACACAAGTTCATAATGCATTGACAAGATCAAATTACTAACCAGCGAGTTCAATGCCCCCCCCCCCGAGACTGCTACTAAATCTTCCTTAATAAAGGTGGGAACTAGGTCCCATGTAAATATTACCCTTGAAATGTAAAAGGTGTAAATATTGCTCTTATAAACATAGAAAGATGCTAGAATACCATTTTTGTGTCAGTGTGCAGCTCCTAAATATAAGCATTATCACCTACCCCCCCCCCCCACATAGCACATCCACTGCTCGCAGGGACCCTTAGCCCACAAAAACCTTTCATCACATCAGAAAGGTAACCCTACTCTTACTTACCCACCCACCCTTTCTCATGCATTTTACCCAATACTTGAACACAACCATAATATAACCCCACAAGAAATAAAACTATCTACCATTACCATTTCCATAGCAGCAGAGCAAATGGAGTTGACCTGATGCGAGGAAGGGCCTATCACAAACAAAACCCAGGCTGGATAACCCCTCCCCCAACAGGTAGTTAATTGCAGAGGCAAAGTAATTCACTCATTGACTTGCACCTTCACTTAGCTCTCCGTGTTATAGTTAACAATTCCCCCATGATCCTCTGATCCTCACCAATTTAAAAAAAAAAAACAATTTCTGCTGTCTGGAAATACTGTAAAGTCCTCCGCACTAGATACCTGCCTTTCATAGACATTCTTTCTAGGGTTGTAAGTTTAAATCAGACAAACCACAAAACATTTACAACATTTTTCAACTGCAAAATAATTTAATGAAATCAGCTATCTGTTCATTCACAGCATGCAGACCAACAGACCACACTAACAATGCTGCAAAAAAAAAAAACCCACATTGTAGCAACATTACAGTGTTTGATGGCTCTTAAAGTTGACATTATCAAATCACGCAATTGATTTTTATGGAGAGGTAGAGTCTACACTTTTTGCTTGCAGGTAATACCAAGAAGCAGTAAAACAATCCACCCGTGTAGGTTTGCCCCGATCCCCTTCAGACAGAAATCAGGACAACTGAGTGGAATGCTTTCTATGTAATAATGCAACCAAAAGAACAACCGTGCTTCAGTACTCATTGGTGCCACACCGTACCTGCACCGAGGCAACCACACTTAACCTCCCACTGAGCCCATGCTAAACAAACTGCCTCACTGAATACTGCCTTAGTCCCCACCATTAAAGTTACATAAATGCAGCCAAACTTGATAAAGCACTGTGAATATTCAAAGATACCGCATCTCACAGGATACATGGCAATGATCGTCACTCATTTACAGAAGCCATGATCAAACTTTCGACAAAGAGGTCACCAGAAAATCTTACACATCTCAGGGAGACTCTTAATAGCTTACCCTTTTCCTATTAGGTAACTAACACTATATAAAGGTAAGCAGACATGTCACTGATAAATATTCAGCTGTTATATTTCCAAAATGTTGTCGTCTTGCTTAATGCTATGCATTTGTATTATGGGCTCAGCACATTGAATTGGACTTGCTACTTTTTACTCAAGTATTAGTATGCATAATGCTTAATGGTATTTGACTTACATTTGCAGAAAACCAAACATTGAAAAAGCATGCAGTACCCCATGCTCCACCTGTACCATACACTTTACCTCTCTCCCATCTCTAATTTTCCCATATCTGTGCTACAAGCCTCATGGCTGTTATCAGCCTTACCAGTTAACTAAAAGCCTACACAGCAAGAAAGAGAGAGAGAGAGAAAAAATGTTATGAAGTTGTAAGTATGTACCCCTACCGCACCTTTACTACATATATATAGTACTATTTATCTACTGTAGCCTAACCCCCATATTTACCATTGTTAATCCAAGGCCTACCTTCACCCTTACCTACAGGTTGTCCTCGGCGTGACTGACACTAGCAAGTTCAAGCCAAAAAAAGTGACTCCTACGTCAGTTACACTTGACAAAACCCTTTAAGCCCCTCCCAACCCTTACCTCATTTCCTCCTAAACATCCTTCCATCCCATTTAACCCTACCCCCCCCTCATTTTCTTAATTCCTGCTACTGTATTTATCTAACCTCACTTGAAGATGTCCCAGGACAAAATGGTCTGTTCCAAACCTCATGTAGCACTCATCTCAGGTTCTCTCTAACAGTACTGTCTACTTAATACTTAACTCTGTTTGTCTCCAGCAGATATCCCAAGACCACCCCTGTACATATTCAAAAGGATGCTCTATAATACCATTACTGCAGAACAGTAACAATGTGCTTTTCTTCAGACTCTGTGGGTTTTTAACTACATCTTCCTCTAAAAATTTAACTTCAGACTATACCCTAACTCCAAATTGGAAGCTTTGTACATGTATTTTAAATCAACACCTCTTTCTGTAACGTGTGCATGTGTGTGTGTGTATGTGTGTGTGCACGTGTATGCATGTACGTGTGCGTGTGCGTGTGCGTGTGTGTGTGTGTGTGTGTGTGTGTGTGTGTGTGTGTGTGTGTGTGTGTATGAGACAAGAAGTTCCTGAAAGTCACTATGCCAAAAGGTAAAAAAAAATTCCCAAAATTCAAAAGGGAAAAAGCAAATTTTAATTGTTTTTTTGCATCGGGCAAGTCCCCCTCCCCCCATATTTATATATACCAACTCTATGTTACACCAAGTCGAAGAAGGAACAACTGTCTCAAAATAAGTAAACCATTCCTGGTGCACACTTAGAAACTGCACCATCAATGATTTCCTGTGGTAAACAGCATCCAGTGTTATGCCATTCATTTTTTTTTCTGCATGTTACTCACACTCGAGAAATTTCACTTTGAGCATGTGTAGGACAGCCATCTCAAAATGAACCAAGGTTTTTACATTCTGGGTAAAGCTTTTCTGCTCCCACACTGCCCTTTTAAGCACACAACAATCTGTTGAACAGTCCAGTGTGGGTCAAGTCAATACCAGGAATTTCAACAAAAAATAAAATGATCAGACTTAAGACAATCCTGTAACAGATTCAAAAATATGTGTTATAAGCATGGTTTCAAAACAACAAACTCACCCATTTATTCTTAGGTTAGGCATGATTTCAAAACAATACATGCATTCCCTTTATTCCTTCATTTTGTGCCTATCATGTCTTCAGACTTGCTAGCAATAATTCGGGTGTATCAGTATTTGTCAAGGATATAATCATCTCATGACAGATTTTGTGGGACAGTTTGTATACCTAGATGTCAAAATCATCCTAAGCAAGTTTAATTACCATTTCATAGCTAACTATGAAAGCACCATTATGTCCCCTTCTGAGCATGTTAGCTATCTTAACAACTTAAAAAAAATCTCTATTAAGCCCAGCACCTTTTCACTGGAGGACGTCATCTATCCATCAATAAAATGACTGACCCACACTGTCAGTTGTCAGTAGGTCCAGCACTCCTTTTGCACTATAGACGCTAACGCCTCTGTGCAAATAGTTAGCCATGCTTCCTGGGGCAGCAATACCCTTGATCTTATCCTCACAAAAAGGAATGCTTCTTGCACATCTCCAGCAGTATCACCTTTGGTTATTAAATCAGACCATAAATCAATGATCTTTTGTTTTAAAAGTGGTGGTAAGTCCATTGCAAATACCTCTATATTTTGGAATGTCTCTAAAACAAACCTTTAGTTACCTGACGATCTCTATGAACTCTGATTCAATCTAAATTAAAATAGAAGTAAGACTGGAGTACATTAGAGCATATCAAAATACAATGATCTTGCAACCATACCATTCTCAGAAAATCCTTAAGAAAATAACATTCATTAATTTATTCAACTAATAACAATAGATAAAATCAATCTTGAGGAATTAAGAACTCATATTTCTTCCCCCCATTTAAACAGAAATAGCATTAATTGAAAGTCCATCTCCCCAATTAAACAAAGACACATTCACTGAAAGTCCAATCTGCATAAATAATAATAATCTAATAATAGACAAAATAGTCTTTATGAATAAAGATCTCTATTTCTTCATCCAATTTCCCTTTAAAACAGTGTAGCATTCATTGGAAGTCTAATCAGTAGAAATAATCAAGTAATAATAGATAAAAACAGTCCTATGAATTGAAGAAATCATCTCTGCCCCCCCAAAAAAAACAGCCAACATCCCTGTCTGCCTTATATAACAACAAGAATAATCAGTAATAGCAGCAATGGGAAAAGGATACACCACAATTTTGCCTGTCTGCCATTCCTTACAAATCAGTTACCCCTTCACATCAGAATCAGGGACAAATCCAGAAATGATAATCAGACCGGGATAATTCAGGGACACTAAAAATATTACAGCAGTTAACTTGAGTCTTTCACAGAATAAGAAAATGTGAATTAATATACATTTTCTAAAGTAAAGAAGTCTATCATAATTGTAATTATTATTATTATTTATTAAGTGCAATTCACTACCTATTTCTACAAAAAGGCAATTGTATAAAACTCTGTTAATCCAAACTACATATATGCATTTGATTTGCATTACATTTAAATTTGATTTATCCACCAGTTCAGTTCACCATACCTTTCAACTTTCCAAATTTTTCTCAGTATCTAGATTTTTACCTTATATATTTGATATGTTCCTCATAAAATATATGCACTGGTTACTGAAGTCAATAAATAATGACAGATATATAAGTTTCAGACTACCTATCCTTCAGAAAAATCCATGCTAACACAAAACCTGTTAGTCTAGCAATCAAGCATCTTTTTAAGTTTATAAGAGCAATGTTTAAAATCTGTTCATATTTTTTGGACTTTGTCCCACCATTGTCTTTTCTTTTGGCTTTGTACACACACACGCACACCCACACACCTGCACATACACACACACACACACACACACACACACACACACACACACACACACACACACACGTGCGCGCGTCACACACACACACACACACACGTGCACGCACGCGCGCACGCCCACACGTACATGCACACACGTGCGCACACAAATACACACACACATGCACACACAAACATCATATACAGATTCTGGTCTGGAACAATTGAATTGAAAATGTTATATATTCTTTATTCTGTCAGACATACAGTATGCAAATTGTTTGTGTCACTCGCTCACTCACATCACATTTGCTTCTTACGTATCCATTTCTTCTAGTTCCAGCTCTCAGTGCAGGGCCCAGATACAAAACATTAGGTTCCCTGGTTGTCCACTATTAGACTCACTTGCTACTTGTGCAGTCAATGCAAATTTCAATTTGTATTTTTAAGCTTTAACTTTAGACCAAGCATGTCTGCAGCACAGAGAAATTAAATAAATAAACAAATGAACTGCAATGCTAAAAAAATAAATAAATAAACTGCAATCCTAAGCACTTGAAGCAGAAATACAACTTTTAAATTAAATAACTGTGGCTAGGCTAGCTTAGCGAATTAACAAAAACAAATAACAGGTAGTTATAAACCCTGTAACTGCATTCACTGTCCCACTCCCTCCACCTGCTGAGCCAATCAGAGGTCTTTGGAATGGAGCTGGAAGCTCATCTCCTATTTAAATACAGGGATGAGCAGATGTCCATCATGTAAGTTATCTTAGAAAGGGAGCAGAAGGTAACTTGAAGTTTTGGACGTTTGTGTAGGATGTTTTCTGTGACTTCTCCTGCTTTTCTTTAAGTGAAAAAGATATTAATAAAAAGTATATTGTGTGTGTATTTAGAGTGAATTGCACCCTCTCCAAGACAGGTAAGATCGCCCCTTTTGCATCATTCTTTCTATTCTACTGGCTACATTTCCTATGCTTATTGCATTGTTACTTGCAATTTCACGGACTGCACTTGCCCATACTGTGTCCAATTGTTCTGCCTCACATCTAGTTTAGTTTTTAACAAATCCAGTCTTCTTGCCCAAAACAAGGCAAGTATCGATAATTATTAAATTTGAAGATACTTATGTTGCATCCACTGTTTGTGCCCTATAAGTATCCAGGCTCTGGCCTAGTTTCTGAGCATGTCCCAACTTCGTTGGTCTCCTGCTCTTCTGTTCCACTGCCCTCATCAGTCTCCTTAATGATAACTGCCATTTTCTTTTCTCAGCTTTCTTCCTGAACCTCTAAGCTTCCTGCCTTCTCTGTTGTACCTGCAAACAGCTGTGAGACTTGCAGCTTATCATCTTTCCTTTGCTCTTGAAAATCATCCATTACTGCTGCATTCATGGTGATTGAAGCAGAGTGTAAGGAAAGTGAACCATCATTGCTAATGCATGCCATATTGAAGCTAAAACCTAGCCTTATGACTAAGTTGTATAACCAAGAGCCATAAAAAGGGGTGTGCATGAATAACAGAGGCATGCATACCTGATGGAGTAGGGGATGATGTCTTTGAAAACCCTTCTGGGTGGTGGGGATTGTAGTGACACAAAAGTGCTGCATACCACCCACCACTGCCCAATCCCCCTACTTCTGCTGGAACCTCGAACTCATCCCAGTGCTATGTTGTCATTTGTGCAGCCACAGAGCAATGCACCTTTTTGTCATTCACCTCTTACTAGGCTTGTCAGCATTTACCCTCTCCCTTATCTTTTATATAAATGGATACAGTATATTTTTCTAATAATTAATAATTGATGACCACTCATGCTCTGCTTCTCCATGATTGCTACCATAGCATGCCACTTCAAAATTCCACCAGCAAAGCCTTTTCATTGCCCATAATGTGTAAAGCTTAATATCTTTAACATGATTTTAGTAATTTCATTTTAGAAATGTTTTTTCAGCATATTTCATACTTGAACCTGGAATATGTGTTCATTGGGATAGGAATTTGTTTAAATAAGGCTTTGATAACTTTTCTGTTAATTTTGTTCATTTATCATATATTGTACATCTGTTAAGGGTCTGCTACTGTTTTGTTTGGATCCAGGGATTAACTGTAATGAAAATTAAAAAAGAAAATTAAAAAATTGACTATAGATGGTTTCACACCAAACTGACACCATAAATTCCATCTATTTTTGCTTTTGTAAACACTGTCACTGTAGTGCTGCAATTGCTTTATTCTGTGGCCACCTCGCTTTATTCTTAAATATAGCACTTCCTGTCCTTAACTAAATCTACCACCAAGTTGCCTTCCTACACTACCTTCCAGAAGCCAATTTACCCTGATGCAAAAAAAAAAAAGATAAATAAAAAGATATTGGCACAGATTCAATAAAGCCTTCATGTGTCACTAAAACTGTGTGCACATTTTGGCATGACATGCACATGATAATCCACTGTTTTGTATTCAGTAAGTGGATCTGCCTACAGTGTAAAGCCACTCAAACATAGTAAACATTGTGGCATGCTAATTGCAGCATAAGCAATTGAATTGTATGCTAATTAACCAATCCAAGATGGGGGAGCTGTTCGACAAGCTATAAAGCAGCCATGCAGACTCAGTGCTGGTTTTCCCTGGAAATTCCAAAATCTATCAGAATACAGCCTCCGAACCTAGGCTACATGTAAAGAATGTTAGGGGCTGCTGTTGCTCTTACTCATGTGTATGTGCAGCAGGCCCATGTCTGTGCTGCTACATGTAAAGAATGTTAGGGGCTGCTGTTGCTCTTACTCATGTGTATGTGCGGCAGGCCCATGTCTGTGCTGCTACATGTAAAGAATGTTTCATAGTTTCATAGTTTCATAGTAGTGTACTAGGCTATCTGCCCGGGGGCATTTATAAGCCTAGCCAACAGTGATGTGGCTTACGCCACCCCATACTATATAGTTGCGCCTCTCTAGTAGTGACACATGTGGGACCCCATTATTTAGTAAACTATACCTCTGTCTAGTAGTGACACTGAGGTGACTCCCGGGGTAAACTTGCGATCTCCCATCCATGCATCGAGATTTTTCTTGAACAGTGCCAATGAAGGGCTCTGTCTCACATGAACTGGGATTTTGTTCCAGAGTATGGGTAACCTCTGTGTTATGAATCTATCCCTCCAGCATGTCCTATTCATATTTGTGCAGAGGTTGAAATCTTTAGCTCGTGTGGTTCTGGTGGATTTGGATTTTCTGAGATGGAGCATGTCCATCAATTCCTGGTTGGACATGGCCCTATATGTTAGGCACAAATCACCTCTGAGCAGGCGGTATGCTACTGAATAGAGCTGGAGTTTCTTTAATCTAGCTGGATAAGGCACATGTTTGAGACCTATGATCCTCTTGGTGAGGTACTTCTGGGGTCTTTCCAGTTGTTGCATGTGCCGGGTGAGATACATCCCAAATGGAGCATTATATTCAATCATGGGCCTGACAAGGGAGGAATATAGAGGTACAATGACCTCCTTTGATCTGGATGAGAATCCCTTCATGATGAGATGGGCAAGGTAGAATGTCTTTCTGACCACTTTGGCAACATGGTTGTCAAAGGAGAGGTCACTATCGACTTGAGTCCCCAGGTCCCTGATTACTTCTTCCGTATTCAGTGGGTTATTGTCTACGTGATAATTTGTGGGTACTTTGTTTTTCCCAAAGGGGATGACTATACATTTTTTGGCGTTAAGTTTGAGGCCATGATTCCGGCACCAGTTGTCCGTTTCAGTGAGACCTTTCTGTAGGATGTGTGTGTCAGCAGGTGAATCAACTATGGCACCCAGTTTGCAGTCATCTGCAAACTTTGTCAGCCATAATCCTCCCATATTTGCTTTCACATCTGAGAAGTAAATGCCGAATAAGAGTGGACCCAAGACTGAGCCCTGTGGGACGCCATTTGTGACTGGTTTTGAGTCTGACGTGGCTCCAGCAATTTTAACCTTATGGGTTCTGTTTTTTAGCCAGTTTGCTACCCATCTTGTGACATATGGATTTACATTTAGGCTGCTGAGCTTGTCAATGATGCCAGAGTGTGGTATCGTGTCAAAGGCCTTAGCCAAGTCCAAGTAGGCAGTGTGGACAGCCTTGCCCTCGTTGATGGCACTAGTGACTGTCTCGAAGAAGTCAACCAGGTTTAAGAGGCAGGATCTGCCTTTTACAAAACCGAACTGTGTGGGATCAAGGGTCTGCAGATCCCCAATGTCGCCATTTATGAGTTCCATGATGATTCTTTCCATAGCCTTACAGACCAGGCTGGTCAAACTTATGGGGCGGTAGTTACCAGGGTCAGTAGAATTTCCCCCTTTGTGGAGTGGGACCACTGTTGCTGTGCGCCAGTGTTCAGGTACATATCCTGTAGTGAGGCTAAGATTGAATAGCGTTCTTAGGGGCGGGTTTAGTTCATCTTGAAGTTCACGTAACACGCAACCGGGATACCATCGGGTCCCATAGATGCTGTGTTTTTGCCTTGTTGAGTGCTGATTTCACCTGTATGTCTGTGATGACAGGTAGGTTACATTCAGCAGGGATAATTACTTCATCTTTAGGGGTGAGGGAGGGAGAAATTTGCACTGAACCTATCTGCCAGAATATTGGCAATGTCGGTAGGGTCAGTGAATTTTTGTCATTGTGTACTAACTCAGAGCATATCTGAGAATTTCCTCCCAAGGTTCTGACATAATTGAAGAAGGCCTTGTGATTGTCTTTGGTATCCTTGGCAATCTTTTTCTCAAAGTTTGCTTTAGATGTTTTATGAGAGAACGTAGTTTTTACTTGTGCTGATCAGGAAGCCTTTCCCTTGTGGGATTTGGCTTTGTCCTGCAGTAGCTTCCTTCTTTTGTTGTACAGTTTGTTTATAGCTGGGGTCCACCAAACCGGGCGTTTTCCCTTGGTGGAGAGGGTCTTGGTTTTAGTTGGGATTGCTTGATCCATGCATTCTTGGAGATGTCCGTAGAAGGCTTTTGTGAAGGATTCAGCATTTTGGGATGTGATTTCCATTAACCCAGTAGGCTTAAAGGATATCATTTCTGACTTAAGGAGCGCAAAGTCAGCTTTTGAAAAGTTTTTCACTGTAGTCTTTTGTTCTGGGGTGGGGGTGGGATATGTACATCCAACGTGATCAGTTTATGATCAGATCTTACTAGTGAGGGGTTTATATCCGGTGCGAGCATTTGGACCCCATGTTTGTGATAATCAGGTCAAGTATATTATCTCTCCTCGTAGGAGAAGTGACCAGTTGCTCCATAGCATTTGAGTTTATGAATTCCAGGAATCTTTGGGCTAGGGTGTTAGGGCTAGAATAGTGGGCCCAGTCTATGTTGGGGTAGTTGAAGTCACCCAATATGATGGTGTTTGGTGTGACATTCATATCCTCCAGTGTTTTCAGGAATGCTTGATGGGATTCCTGGGATTGGGAGGGTGTTCTATAACATGCGACCAGTTGTATGGCAGTTTTGCCTATGGTGAGTAAAACTTGTATGGTTTCTGATGCTTCATGGGTAGCCACCAATCGAGAGGTGTAGGTGTCCTTTATGAAAATGGACACTCCCCTCCTTTGTGGTTCGCCTGGAACTTAAGGCAAACGCATGATATGAGGTATAGCCTGGTAGCTGGAGTGCTCTCAGGAGCCTTGAACCAGGTTTCAGTTACTGCACAGACATCGATGTTCTCCATACTGAGAAGTGCTTGAGTGCCTGCATGTTGGGATTTAGACTTAGGGCGTGGAGCAGCATAACCCTTAATTTTTTCCATTTTGTTTTTATGGAGGTTGATTTGTCCTTTGAGCATTGCCTAAAAAGGCACTATGGGGTGGCAAGAGCCTTGGCCAGTATCCGGAAGCCCAGTGGTGACAGGTGCAAGCCATCCCTTACGAAGCAACGTGGCTTGTCCAGCATGTCATCCCAGGCTGACAGACATTGGATCCCCCTAGAATGACACCAGTGATTAAGCCAATTGTTAAAACTGATCATTTTGTCTTTGTACTGAGGCATCATTCTTGGTGAAGGCAGGATGCTGCTCAGGGTCAGGGTCATACCAGTCTGGGCTACATAATCGGAGAGCTCCTCAATGTCTCTTTTCATGTAGTCAAGGGAGGTACGTCTCAGGTCATTCACACCCGCATGGACAATGACTGAATCATACTTGTACTTGCTTTGGAGTGACCTGAGTGCGTGTGTAATGTGGCGGATCCTAGCTCCCGATAGGCAGCTCACCGTTACCCTCTCCTTATTCAGCCTGGTAAGTGGAACGTCGGTGTGTCTGACTATAGAGTCACCTATTACTAATGTCTCTGGCATAGTGTTTTGCCTTAGGGGCTGTGATTGTGTGACACACCTGTTGCTTGAGGTATGTGTTGTAGGTGTTGCGTTTTGTGGGGGTGTATTTCTGGGTGTCTGCTTTGGAGGCCTCTGTTGTTTTGGTAAGTTTTTTATAAGAGCCTCCGAGTATGTCTTTGTGTTCTTATGTGTTTGGTTTGTAGTAGTGGTGGTTTTATGTGTGACTGGTTTTGCTTTGGGTGTGGGTACCATCTCCTCCTGTCTGGTCTTGCCAGTCCTGAGTTGAGAGAGTTCAGCCTCCAGTCTGGCTATATAGTTGCATCTCTCACAAGTATATGTGTTAGTAGGAAGGAGGAGAGGGTTGTCTGTGTACATGAGACAATTGTAACATTGTCTTAAGATTCCCAGATTAACCAGCTGAACAAGAGAGGATGCTAGTGGTTAGGGGCTGCTGTTGCTCTTACTCATGTGTATGTTGAGCAGGCCCATGCCTGTGCTGCTACATGTAAAGAATGTTAGGGGCTGCTGTTGCTCTTACTCATGTGTATGTGCAGCAGGCCCATGTCTGTGCTGCTACATGTAAAGAATGTTAGGGGCTGCTGTTGCTCTTACTCATGTGTATGTGCAGCAGGCCCATGTCTGTGCTGCTACATGTAAAGAATGTTAGGGGCTGCTGTTGCTCTTACTCATGTGTATGTGCAGCAGGCCCATGTCTGTGCTGCCACATGTAAAGAATGTTAGGGGCTGCTGTTGCTCTTACTCATGTGTATGTGCAGCAGGCCCATGTCTGTGCTGCTACATGTAAAGAATGTTAGGGGCTGCTGTTGCTCTTACTCATGTGTATGTGCAGCAGGCCCATGTCTGTGCTGCCACATGTAAAGAATGTTAGGGGCTGCTGTTGCTCTTACTCATGTGTATGTGCAGCAGGCCCATGTCTGTGCTGCTACATGTAAAGAATGTTAGGGGCTGCTGTTGCTCTTACTCATGTGTATGTGCAGCAGGCCCATGTCAGTGCTGCCACATGTAAAGAATGTTAGGGGCTGCTGTTGCTCTTACTCATGTGTATGTGCAGCAGGCCCATGTCTGTGCTGCTACATGTAAAGAATGCTAGGGGCTGCTGTTGCTCTTACTCATGTGTATGTGCAGCAGGCCCATGTCTGTGCTGCTACATGTAAAGAATGTTAGGGGCTGCTGTTGCTCTTACTCATGTGTATGTGCAGCAGGCCCATGTCTGTGCTGCTACATGTAAAGAATGTTAGGGGCTGCTGTTGCTCTTACTCATGTGTATGTGCAGCAGGCCCATGTCTGTGCTGCTACATGTAAAGAATGTTAGGGGCTGCTGTTGCTCTTACTCATGTGTATGTGCAGCAGGCCCATGTCTGTGCTGCCACATGTAAAGAATGTTAGGGGCTGCTGTTGCTCTTACTCATGTGTATGTGCAGCAGGCCCATGTCTGTGCTGCTACATGTAAAGAATGTTAGGGGCTGCTGTTGCTCTTACTCATGTGTATGTGCAGCAGGCCCATGTCAGTGCTGCCACATGTAAAGAATGTTAGGGGCTGCTGTTGCTCTTACTCATGTGTATGTGCAGCAGGCCCATGTCTGTGCTGCTACATGTAAAGAATGCTAGGGGCTGCTGTTGCTCTTACTCATGTGTATGTGCAGCAGGCCCATGTCTGTGCTGCTACATGTAAAGAATGTTAGGGGCTGCTGTTGCTCTTACTCATGTGTGTGTGCAGCAGGCAAATGTCTGTGCTGCTACATGTAAAGAATGTTAGGGGCTGCTGTTGCTCTTACTCATGTGTATGTGCAGCAGGCCCATGTCTGTGCTGCTACATGTAAAGAATGTTAGGGGCTGCTGTTGCTCTTACTCATGTGTATGTGCAGCAGGCCCATGTCTGTGCTGCTACATGTAAAGAATGTTAGGGGCTGCTGTTGCTCTTACTCATGTGTATGTGCAGCAGGCCCATGTCTGTGCTGCTACATGTAAAGAATGTTAGGGGCTGCTGTTGCTCTTACTCATGTGTATGTGCAGCAGGCCCATGTCTGTGCTGCCACATGTAAAGAATGTTAGGGGCTGCTGTTGCTCTTACTCATGTGTATGTACAGCAGGCCCATGTCTGTGCTGCTACATGTAAAGAATGTTAGGGGCTGCTGTAGCTCTTACTCATGTGTATGTGCAGCAGGCCCATGTCTGTGCTGCTACATATAAAGAATGTTAGGGGCTGCTGTTGCTCTTACTCATGTGTATGTACAGCAGGCCCATGTCTGTGCTGCTACATGTAAAGAATGTTAGGGGCTGCTGTTGCTTTTACTCATGTGTATGTGCAGCAGGCCCATGCCTGTGCTGCTACATGTAAAGAATGTTAGGGGCTGCTGTTGCTCTTACTCATGTGTATGTGCAGCAGGCCCATGTCTGTGCTGCTACATGTAAAGAATGTTAGGGGCTGCTGTTGCTCTTACTCATGTGTATGTGCAGCAGGCCCGTGTCTGTGCTGCTACATGTAAAGAATGTTAGGGGCTGCTGTTGCTCTTACTCATGTGTATGTGCAGCAGGCCCGTGTCTGTGCTGCTACATGTAAAGAATGTTAGGGGCTGCTGTTGCTCTTACTCATGTGTATGTGCAGCAGGCCCATGTCTATACTGCTGCTCATAGACAACAACCAAGAAGGAGAAGGGATTTTAGATCCCGTTTAACTTTTCGTAATCTACATGAGTTAAAATGTTATAGAGCACTACAGGGTAGGTAGAGACACACTACAGGAACTCTGCCACCTCTGTCGTCCTCAACTGAGAGCAAGGACAAACTGAGGGGAACCATTCCTTGTGGAAAGTAAGGCATGTGTAGCACTTAGAATTTTAGCTGCAGGAACCCTCCAGAGACCAACAGGAGGACATACTGGAGGTGTCACAGGGATCAGCATCCAGGATCCTTCATTAATTTCTGAATGCTTTGCTGCAACATCCATTTAGTAGATATATGTTCCTCATACAGCTGAGGACAAAGTCAGAACTATGCAGGAGTTTTACCCTGTAGGACACTACCCTGAAGTCCTGTGTCCCATAGACTGTACACATGTAGAAATCAAAGCACCATCTGGGGAACAGGAAAGGGTGTACTTAAATAGAAAATGCTACCACTTTAGTAACTGCCAGGTCATGTGTAATGCTAAGAGAATCATCCTGAATGTGTGTGCTGGCAACCCAGGCAGTTACCATGACTCACATATATGGCACAACTCTCATCTGCATTAGATGTTTACTGGGGGGGTCTCCCACAGGGTCATTTACTGGGGGATGCAGATTATGCACTGGAACCATGGCTAATGACGCCCATCAAAAACACACACACACCAACTGAAGAATGATATAGTGAGGCAAACAGTCAAACAAGAAATATCATAGAGCATGTGTTTGGGCTGCTGAAGTTCTGGTTCCAGTGCCTAGATATATCTGGGGGAGCCCTGAAGTACAATTGCCGTACATGTGCTGAAATATTCCCTGTCTGTGATATGCTCCACAACATTATCCTGAGAAAACAGCTTCAGAAGGAACTGAAAAGGGAAGGGCCACACATTCCACCACCAATTCCAAGGTCACTACAGCTACATGCAGGTGAGGAGGCAGAGGGGGATCCAGCAGCCACTGTGGGTGTAGACAGACATAGAGATGTACACTATGGCCTTGCACTGGCCAAGAGGCAATAGATAGCACACATGCTCACCACCTAAGGGGTTAAAACCTTCATCCTACACACATACATGCAATAACATTGATGCCAGACAACACTCACAACCTTTACTTAACCATGCAATGGCTGTGTACTGCCAGCATCAGACAGAGTCACCCCTAAACTAAAAATCTTACAACTGCTGGATTTTCAAGGTAAGTGCTCTACCTAGGATAAAAAAATAAATAATATAAACACAAAACCACCAAACAGGCACAAAAAAGGTGGAAAGGAAGGCTGCAGCCAAGAAGATAAAAACACCAAACCAATTTTTATTCCACATAGTACTCCTGGTAAGCACTTTTATTCGACAATAGTTTAAATGAACTTCTTCAGACAAAATCATGACATCACATGTCCACATAAAAAGCTTGACCACTTAAGCAATTAATAAAACAATTAAGGATATAAAAGCACAAGAAACTACACCCAGTTTTAAAAGGCAGTCCACTTAGCAAAACCTAGAATGTATAAGTCACGTATTTACACTTATATATTTCTCAAAATGTTTTCATCTTTCTGAAGATTTCAATCTAAGTAAGCAGCCCAAAGAACAATATTCCTTCAAGCCAGGAAAGGAGAAAGCATTTAATTTGAGTTGCCACAACACCTCTCTCAGTTCCATCTTTAAGGACCATGGACCCCCCCCCCCCCAGCAATTTTTATAACTTGATCAATCACCATATTGTTAAATAAGGGTCAGGGTTCTCAAAAATGTGCCAGTCAGGGTTTTCGGATGACCAAGGGGAAGGGCCAAGGGTACAACCAGTGTCAGCAACCACAGAACCAGCGTTCGAGGAAACAGAACCACAAGTGGAAATAAATGACGTAGAGGTCGACTATTCCCCTCCGAAACTGGATATTTTGGTTAATTTAGAAGGTGACTTTCGGATCTATGATTTTTCATGTTTTGGAGTGGCTCCAGAATTGACTCAATTTTTCGCTAAAGGACTTTCATTTGTTCCAGCAATAAGAGCAGACATTTCAAGGACACTTCTGGATTTAAAGATTTACTTACGTAAACTAAACCTTAATGTTTTTCTGGGTGTTAGAAGTGAATGCAATAATGATTATAGAATTTCTAGTTTGTTTAATCCCCCATTGCACCCAAATTTATGTTTGTTTGGAAAAATGTTTGAGTTAGACTTAAGAGCTAGGTTTATTACCTCACGGTCTTTACAAAAAACTAATAATTTAACTAAAGCAGAATGGGATATGCTGACTAAATTAAGAACACATAGGGTAAGGGTTATGAAACCCGATAAGGGGGGTGGGTTGGTCTTCATGGATGAGGGGGACTATATTAGTAGGATGATGTGTATTCTCAACAGTGAAGCATATGAGAAAGTTTCTTTGAATGAAATGAATGGTTTACATTAGAAGAATTAGAGCCCATATCAATGAGTTATTTATTGAGTCTACTATCGACATAGAGTTATTTAATTACCTGAACGTTATTGCCCTCTCCATGGCAGTGATTTTCAGAATACCGAAAATCCACAAAAGCTTAGAAAAAACCCATCTTAGACCCATAGTCGACAGGAGGCAATTTATTACATATGGTTGTGCAAAAATAATAGATAGTAAATTAAAATAGTACTTGGCCTCTGAGAAACAAATTTGTCATGACTCTTGGAGTTTCTTGGAAGAACTGAATAAGCTCCAGTATCATAATGAGTACAATTTCCTTACAGTGGATGTTAAGGATTTGTACATGGTTATACCCGAAGATTTGGGTATTAGGTGGGTCACTGACTTTTTGGTCATGAAGGGAGCAGAACATTGAGAAATCTACTTGATAGAAAATTTATTAGACATCGTATTAATAAATAACTTTATATTATTTAATGGGGATTTTTTTCTTCAGAGAAGTAGTGCAGTAATGGGGTCCCCTTGTAGAGCTAGTTTTGCCAACATAGTAATGGCGTACTGGGAAAGAGAATTTATCCTCGAAAATGGGCCTATTTTGGAAAAAAATTATTGGTATACTTGTACCTGGATGACATCTTTTTAATCTGGAAAGAAGATAGGGAGTCAGCTAATAAATTTGAAAACCATTCCATTGCCTTTATAGATGTCCATTTATTCAAGGATGAATTAAATGGCAGGTACCTAGCAAAGATCTTTAGGAAGGCTACATATTCAAACACGTTCCTACACTTTGATAGTGCCCATTCACACCATCAAAAAAGAGCAGTATTCAAGGGTACACTTGTAAGGGCAGCCCATATGATTTCACTGGACCAGGATTTCTGGGATGTATGTAACAAACTGAAAAGTATGCTTTTAAAATGGGCATACCCATCTGACTTTATTGACGGACTGATAGTAGAGGTCAGAAATAAGAGAAAAATGGGCCATTTTGCTCCCATTTTGAATAAGGGGAATAACCTTGGGTGTTCTTGATTTGACACCCCAACATCATTAAATGTTACACTAGAAAATTCTCAAAGTAGTTTTTCAACTAGTTTTATCACTACCTTCTCCTCTGACATCACTGAAATAAGAAATATAATATTTAGCAATTGGGTTATAGTGTTGTGCTTACTGTAAATTTATTCTTACTGGATATTCCTTTGTAATTTGGGGTGTGCATTATAATATTAACGGGAATTTTATTTGTAGCTCATCTGGTGTTATATGCCTAGCTGAATGCCAGGAATGTACCTCATTTTACTTGGGTAAGACTGAGAGACATTTTAAACAGCATATTTATGGGGTCTATATTAGAAGACTGAAGATGCATTCCTTTGAATGTGTCTTGGTTTAACTTAAAAGGCTGAAAACGCAAAATATCAAAGCGGCTGTTAAGCAAATTCTTTCCCTTGGAAAGAATTTGCTTGGTCGCTTTGGTACTTTGCTGTTTTCAGCATTGTAGTGCGATCTCGGAGTTGGTATATTTAAGCAGAGGGGTGTGGGGGGGTGAAGCCCCCCACTTAATGTAATGTTTGAAATTGTTTTTTATTTTATTTTATTTTTTTTTGTTGGAACAGCGATTTTTTTCCCTTGGAAAAAAAATCGCTGTTCTGACACTTCAACATTGTAAGCTTTCGCTTACATAGGGTTGATTAATCACCATTTGCTTTTTTAAGCGTTAAGTGATCTAATATAGACCCTATTTATGAACACCAGTACAGCATTAATAAGAAAAATCTGAATAATGCTTTGGCTAAGTACATTATTGAGAACCCTGACCATTGTTTAACTATATGGTGATTGATCAAGTTATAAAAAATGCTGGGGGGGGGGGGTCCATGGTCCTTAGAACTGGAACTGAGATAGCTGTTGTGGCAACTCAAATTAAATGCTTTCTCCTTTCCTGGCTTGAATGAAAATTGTTCTTTGGGCTGCTTACTTAGATTGAAATCATTAGAAAGATGAAAAAATGTTGAGAAGTATATAAGTGTAAATACGTGACTTATACATTCTAATTTTTGCTAAGTGGACTGCCTTTTAAAACTGGGTGTAGTTTCTTGTGCTTTTATATCCTTAATTGTTTTATTAATTGCTTAAGTGGTCAAGCTTTTTATGTGGACATGTGATGTCATGATTTATGTCTGAAGAAGTTCATTTAAGCTATTGTTGAATGAAAGTGCTTACCAGGAGTGCTATGTTTATTTATTTTATTTATTAATTTATTTTACATTTGTTGACTGGGATAGTCCGACTGGATACATGTCCATTTTCAGCAGAGGCCCGGGGAGAATAAAAATAAAAATTAAAAATAAAAAATAAAAATTGGTTTGATGTTTTTATCTTCTTGGCTGCAGCCTTCCTTTCCACCTTTTTTGTGCCTGATCGAAAAATAAATGGCTAAAATACAAATGAATGGTATATCCCTGCATACTGTTACTTGGTAATGTAAGTAAGTATAAGGTAGGTGATTTTTACAGCAATTACATCAAGATGCGACAGCACTGACTTATGTGAATATGTGTCCTCTATCAGGTATTAGGCCTCACGTCTAAAATGTAAAGATTTTCAATGAATTCCACATTTTGGCCTCATATGTTTGCAATGGAAAATCATTAAAGAATGAATTTAGAAAATAATGACAGGCATTTCAGTTTCAGACTTCATATCCCCTCAGAGCAAACATAAAAATAGTAATGTAAAACAATTTATTCCATCAACTAAGTTTGTAAGATCACAATGTTTAAAAACTCACACCATTGTTGGGCCTTTGTCACATTTTTATTCATGGCTTGTTTTGTTGGTCTAACAGTTTGGCAGGGATGTACACATTACAGAAACCTGTAAGAAAGCAGTAGCATTTGCAAAACAGCATCACAAAAACAGATATACAAGTACTTAAATCAGCTACGCACCCTGATCATCAGACAAAAGACTTATGTATCTCTGAATCCAAAAGATATTAAACAAGGATATAGCACAGTTTTCATCATTTTCACAGGGTGTTGTTGGGGGGGGGGGGAGGTAGGCCTAGGCTGACACAAAAGGTAGTGAGTGTGTTTGAGTAAGTAAGAGAAACATGCAGATATTTGTATAAGGTATGAAATGGCTGCTGAGAAGGAATGAACTTTAAGCCTCATGACTGACTCATTTAACTGTTATGGGTGTGCATCTGTATGAGCACTCCAGGTGAAAATGGAGTGTGAGTCTCTGCAATAATACAGCCAATCACCAGTGGCGGCTGGTGACTTCAAATCACAGGGGGGCTGCAGGAGACAGCTGAATGGGTCGGGTCAAGGGGAAGGGGTGTGGTCAACTAGAAAGGGGAGGAGCTATGCTCAAAACCACATAAACTAACTTTAATTAAATACGCTGCCCTGGGTGGCAAACCATCATTATGAAAGTCCAATCAAGACAAAAATAAGTGTAGAAGAATAAAAATATTTCAATGCATTGGCTGCATGACAGCTTACTTAATATCTAGATGGAAACAAAAGGTTGTGAGGCATGAAAAAATAAATTACTTTTTAAATACATTACTGGAATGCCAGTCAAAATCAAGTATAAGAAAAACCAGAAGCACTCAACTCAAACCACTTCTCCTTGCACTGTAGTTCTAATTATAATATATTCAGCTTTATTAAAGTACCAAGTAACATGCTGAAAGTAGAAATCTCTGTGATGCCCCCACTTGTAAAAATGTTTCTTATCCAAAAAAGACCTGCTGCCTGACAACTATGGGGAAAACATGATCAAAGTAAAAAATGAAAAGCAAACAAGAAACAAGCTCAAGATACATTGCTTAAAGGATTACTGTACAGGTTATGGACCACACATGATTGGCATTCTGTTTAGTTTACGGGTAAAGTCTGTAGAGATGACTGGAAGTCTCCAACAAGTGTAATGAGCTTTTAAAATAATGGAATCCTGTCCTTTAATACCCAAGGCTTATACATTATCTAGTCAAGTATTCTCTGCATGGCAACAACAGAAAGGCTTTCAATGTTGGCAATTCTTTAACAGTATGCTTATTAAAGCTTACTTGCATCTTACGATCTCAGACAAGCTTACCTTATGGTCATTAAAGCATTGCTACTTAAACACAGAGCAACAGGCACTTTGAGTAATAAGCATAAATCTGAGTAATAAGCATAAATCAACAGTACAAAAATATGACCGAAACCAGATCATTCTGCAAAATCAAGGACAGATGAAAAGCCACTGTAGTACTTATGCAGTGTGTCCTCCCCATCCAAGGTAGACACAACTACTCCTTGCCTTGCTTGGACACATCCAGAGTCACTACATGGGGGAGTGGGGTGCAACAAGTACGTCACAATTTGAAATGTCTCTGGCTGACTGTGATGGCCCTGACACATTTGTCATACCTCTCAACCTCAAGAGCAAGAAATCTGGACAAAGCCATACACAGAAGTGGGACAAAGGCCCAAAAATAAGGCCAATTTTTAAATACTGCTCTAATAAACTTAGAAAGATAATAGAACAAGTCTTGCATTAGTATGAATTTTCTGAAGGGTATAAAATCTGAAACTCAAATGTCTGTCATTTTCTAACTTCAATCTTTAGTGATTTGTCACTAATTTGCCAAAACACACAATTTTATGAAAAATGGACCAAAAATGTGATGCACAAATATAAAATAGACAATACAGCTGGGAACCTGCCAAGGAAGGGACACTTTAATATTAGTACTGCTACCTTGAGCAGCTGACAAAATAAAAGAATCTACGTGCATTTCAACTAAGTAATCTATAACTTTGATTATTACACAGTTATTTCTTAATTGTAAACCCTCCATGTTTTCTTCCAAAATTGCTATTTTGCGGAGGGATTATTAGGGGGAAGAGCAACATTTTGAGCCAAAAATCGGGGACAGTTGAGAGGTTGGCTATGTCTAATTCTATAAAGCAATTTATTTGCATGTACCTCTCAACCTGTTAATGCAGTAAATCTGAACAAGGCCAAATATATTGGGGACACATATAAACAGTACTAAAAATTGCTCTTGTATAAATTGAGACAGTTGATAGAACAGCTCTTACTTTAACATACGTTTTTCTGAAGGTTATGAAGTCTGAAACTCAGTGTATCATTATTTAGTGACTTAATTCCTAAATGATTTGCCAGAAAACTAGTAGTTTTATGAAGAACAAACCAAAAATAAGAAGCAAAAATCTATTCATTCTTTGAAAATCTGGACAGTTGGGAGGTATAGTTCAGCTGGGCCTGTCTGAGTTTGCTGCCCTTCCCCCCTGGCCCTGACAAAATCATAGTTGAATGGAGCCTCTGCAGCCTTTCCAATGAACCATTACTTGGCTATTTCACTCCATTTACCATAAACACTAATGTGCATACTGCTTTACTTCTATGATGAGTTGGACTTCATTTGAAAGTTTTATTTTGTATTTTACAGCACAAACACTAAGTCATCTGCTAAACAAAGCAATGCAGTCTCACAATGAAAACTTAGCATTAAAACTTCTCTGCCCTTGAAACTCACATTCATTGAAACAGCATTGAAACCCACATTCAAAGAAAATACATTTTGCCAGTGGCAGACAAAGATTAATTTTGGGCTGTTTCAAATCATAGGCCCCTCGCATATGAAACATACATGTGCTCTTTGATACACCTTCCTCATTGTACTAAAATTATATTCCTTGTACAATACAGTACAGTTGTTGGAGGGTGTTTTAAATTTGTTTTGAACATTTTTCCAGTAAGCAATGAAACAAAACGTATGCACCCATAATGGCAAAACTGCCCAGTTGAGAACATTTATCATAAAAAAGTCTACTCAGACTTCCACAGTCCACCATTAGTAAATATACACAATTCTACAGTCCACCATTATTAGTAAATATGCACAATTCTACAGTCCACCTTTATCAGTAAATATGCACAATTCTACAGTCCATTATCAGTAAATATGCACAATCTCTGAAGTAAAAGTCATCTAAATAATTCCACATTAAAGAAATCTGTAACTAATGAAGAGGTTGCTGCTAGCAATCACCTTTATATTTCATGGTTTCATCGAAAAATAAAGTGTCTGTTGCCCCTCAGGAATAAATTGCCTATATTACATTAAAATATGATAAGCTAGTAACAATATTGCAAGAGGAAATGGATGGCAAACTGATAACAGACTCATAGTTAGTATCTTCACCAAGGAGAACATTCTCAGTACGGCAGCATCCACCCCTTGTGGGAGTAGAACCCACAGCCTTCTGCATCAAAAGCAAGTACACAACCTGTTGTGCTATAGTATTAACAAGGCAAAGCACTAAACTTCTGTTCCCCTGCAGCTCTCAGCTCCTTGTAAAATCTACTCAATACTCAACTGCATCTCAACTTCACAGCACAAGAAAACTGGAAAAAGCCAAAATGTATTTGGGGGGGGGGGGTCAAAAGCCCAAAAACCAGGGACACATTAAACATTGCTTATATAATCTTGGAAAGTTGCTAGAATAAAATGTTGTGTTACCACCATACATTTTACTGCCAAAGTCCCTGAGCAAAACAGTCAGAGTAACATACCACTACGCCACATCAGCTGCTTTGTAAAAGAGAGGAAGACTGAAACTTAAATGGCTATCATTTAGTGAATTCAGTTCTCACCATAGCTGTCAACCTCTTAGTACAAAACACCTGGACAAACCCAGTAATGAGGGAATACAGCCCTCAAACATATTCAGTGAATTCAGTTCTTGCCATAGCGGTCAACCTTAGCACAAAAACCTGGACGAAGCCAATAATGGGGGAATACAGTCCCAAAAACAGGGACAAATTTAAAATATTCATCTTATAAACAATAGAAAATTGCTAGGGGAAAAAAGGTTGTGTTACTATGTATTCTGAAGAACATGAAGTCTGAAAATCAAATGCCTGTCAATTTTACTGCTGACAGAACAAAAACAATTTTCAGCAGAGACCCAGGGATTAATACTGCAGACACGTGTTTGTAAAATGACAGGGCACCAGAGCAAATCCACACAAACACAGGGAGGAGATGCAGATTCCACACAGAAGGCACCCCAGCCAAAAATCAAACCAGAAAACCTATAGCTGTGAGGCAACAATACTACCACTGCACCATCAAATATGCAAGGAATTAAACATTCAGAAACCTGAAGTCTGAAATTCAAATGCCTGTCAATTTTATGTAACATTTCTTAATCAGGACAGTTTGGCTTGGAACAAAAAACAAACAATTCTCAGCAGAGGCCCAGGAAGAAATAATGCAGACATGTCTTTGTAACATGGGAGGACACAAAAGCAAACCCACACCAACACAGGGAGAAGATACAGACCCCCCCCCCCACAAAGAAGGCACCCCAGCCAAGAACCAAACCCAAGAACCTATAGCTATGAGGCATCAATGCTACCACTGCACCATCAAATTTCAAGCATTTCAATACTTAAAAACACAGATATTATGTGGAATATATCAGATCAAATATGAGGCAAAAATCTGCATTTTTTTTTACAAATGGTGGTGGGTAGGGAATTCAGGTTGTATAACACCTATATACAAGGTACAGGGTTCAAGCCTGAGGTATTCCCTACCACACCACCATGAGTCTAATCACCAGTACGTCCAACCTGAGGCATTTACACACACACACACACACACACACACACACACACACACACACACACACACACACACACACACAATGTTAAATACCACACTCTCTCTCCCCTGTAGTACATGTTAAAATCCACACTCTCTCTCCCCTGTAGTACATGTTAAAATCCACACTCTCTCTCCCCTGTAGTACATGTTAAAATCCACACTCTCTCTCCCCTGTAGTAAATGTTAAAAGCCACACACTTACCTGGTCCTGTAGTAAATCCCTGTCCATAAAACCATCCAGTAAGCAGTATGTACATCCCGACGAGACTGCAGCCACCATACATCCAGTAAGGAAATCCCGCGCAAATCCGACCCTGCCCCGTTGCAAACTCTACTCCAATCCAGATCCCTTACCTTGCCTGTCGCGAGATCTTTCCTTGCAGCAAACTCCAATCCGATCCCCTGACTGCCGACATGGCAGTCCGACCCCGACGCGTTTCCCCAGCGAGTTCCCAGGCAGTCTATGCAGTTTAAAACTGCATAGACTTGTGGGAGCGCTCCTGTCCATGATTCTCAATCAGGACTGCCGTGCGCATGCTCCATACACTAGACTGTCTCGGCAGCAGTGTGCATGCGCGAAGTCCGCGAATTTTAAAATTTTATTTTTGGTTTATTTTTTATTTTATGTGCACTATCAAGTTGAGGGGGCTGCAGACCGGCAGTCCGATAGCACGGGCCGCCCCTGCCAATCACTGTTCTAACCCTTTCATCCTGGTATGCTGGACAGTTATGAGCCATGCATAAAAGAAGTGACAGTTCATCGTCATTGTCCCCAACCATGAAAACTGGCTCTGCCAGGAGTTGCACTGCCATGTCCATGCCCACAGTAAGATGCACTGCTGCTAACTGAGTGTGACTGTTGTCTGCTGGATGAGCTCTCCAAATGAGTATGCCCAGGACCAGTGGAAGTAGTGCCAGTATGGGAGCATGACTGGCACAGCCACATCAGCTAACATCAGATGTGTCACTGACCTATGATGATATGGATGTGGTCCCCTTCCCAACAGACATTCCATCATAGATACTGCCCATTCCAATGAGTCATTCATCTATTATACTGAATCGGCAATACAGTGGAGACAGTCATGCTTGTCAGCCTGTGCCACATCTACAACCCTAAGCATTTCCTCTAGGCCCTTTCAGAACATGCCTGTGCCTTCATGACGACCCTAAACATACATCGAATGGCACAGAAAGGTACACCTGGATCAGGTGAAGAACAGGCAGCAGGCCTTCTCTGAGCAACTCGAACAACCCTCCTGTGTGGCACCTCACCCATACTTTGGCTACAGCCAGAGTCAACAGGCACTGAAGCTTCAGTAACCACACTATCCTGATCAAGTGTCTCACCCTCCACCTGTCCAATATCTGAAGGCTCACTGGAATGGGTTTGTACAGGCCTACTGGCTGTATCAATGGAGTTACAGGGGATGGCTGAATGTCAACCTCAGTGTCAGATTCAACCACTGCACACCCTGACTGTGCATGTGTGCAGCCACCATCATCATCAGAGTCTGACGATACTCTGAGATCAGGTGGTAAGAGTGCTACACTTCCACTGTCAGGTTCACCTGTGATAATAAGCAACAAGTACAGGAAAGAAGTTAATAGCTACACTACTACAGTTCAATATATGTTAACAAACTAATACTGGTGTCACTATTACAAACAGTACAGTGATACACACATTGTCCTGACATCCACCTCATACATACAGATAAGTGAATATTTCTGTGAAATGCTCATCAGTACTGAAATAAAAATGTTTGGCTTACCATCTGCTGATGACTCCACACTTGCTGGGAGGATGGTCCTGGAAGACATTATGCAAAATGTAAGGACACCATCATCACAGTAACAATAACACAGGGGTTAAAATGTTGGCTTTTATATGTTCATCAACAATACATTAACTGAAACTTGGATGACATGTCCACCCCGAGCCCATGTGTAATGAACCAGAATGTGTTAACTGTATCAATCTATGACTAGTTCCACCCCCTTAAAAATTAAACCAACTTAACTATTACTTTCAGTATTTTACTATACAAGAAATATTTAAAAATTGACATAGGTAAGCCTACCTTGAAGCTCCTCCTGGGACATACTTGTCATCCCTGAAACTGAAACACCAACATCAATCACATGCTGTTGTATACTGTCCACTGAGCTCTCTGGATCCCAGACAGTGGACAAGAACTCTTCATTTGGTGTCAGTGGTGGCTCTGTAACAGCAGCCCCCAAGTAGCCAGCTGTCCAAGGGCCACTGAAGCTGATCACCTCCTGAAATCATGTCAGTGGCCCTATTATGCACCTGATCATATGTCCTGCTGCATTCCTCAAAAGTGTTCACATAATTTGTAAACTGGTTCCAAATTTGCATTCTACTAGTTATCTCCCCACATCAACTCTCAAATAGATAGGACTATGTTGCTGTAATGCTTGGATGATGATGTCGTTTTCAGGGTCACTGAAGGGGGGGTTGGGGGGATTGAGATGCTTGAGTGTCATAGTCCTAAGTGACATAAAACACAAAAGAAGGATACTATACATAAATATCATATAAATAAAAGTCCTGCTTAGATATAAAACATATTAATAGTTTTTCAATATTACCCACTAGAGAAAAAAAATGTAATTATTCAAATATAAAAAAAGGGTTGTATGGTTGTAACATATAACAGTCACACAGAAATAAAGGTTTGATCCAAAACAAGGAGTAACAATAGCAAAGAAACCTCTGTAAAAACATGTTGGTTATGGTAACGCAGAGATGGAACTTGGCTGCCCCACCCCCAAAACAACAGGCAAATGACATTTCTGTACCAAACAAAGGAATAAAACATCAATGAATTTTTATAAGTGCTGTCAAACAAACTGTCCCAAAAACATGTGTACTCATTTGCTACATAACATTCATTTTTATGCAACTGCCAGTCACCTCTACATGTGGCCAGCACTTCCCTAGAGGTGACTGTGGGCCATTCTTGAAGGCTAACACCCCTGTGTCATTGACAATGAAGAACATTAACATTTCATTGAGTGTAAAGAGAAACAGTTGCAACATTAACACTTGTGATAAAAGTTAAGTAAGGCTGTGCATCTGAGACAGTAAAATGCCCTGACAAAAATGCCCATGCCTTCAGTAAACTTCTAAGAAGTTCATACAGATAAAAGTAGCATTTGCTGATGCATGTCTATCTATAAAACTATTTTTCCTACTGACAAGTAACCAAATCCTGTATATAAGTGAAAATGTAATCATACCTTAGCAAGACCAGTAGTCTTCTGTGCAGATAAAACCAAAGTAATAGCAGTCTTCTTCTGTGTTTTCCTCATAAACAAATCAACTCACTTTCAGGTTCCTAGCTACATGGTTACCTTTTTGTAGTGTAGATTCAGGCCTGTGAGCATGGTGAAGATGCAAATGAGGTACAAACCCATTAAAATTGCTGAATCCCAAATTCTTTGCTCCATGTATCAGATGTAAACATAGTCCAGGCCCTCCCTCAGTGTTTTTGTGCTAATGGATAGCAACCGTGAATGATTACTGGTAGGGAGAAGACTTCCTTAACTTTAGTGGGTGTGTCAGCCAAGGTTTTAAATATAAGTAGGCAGCACACATTTCACAGTTACTGTTCAGTAACATCCAACCTCTCCTGCATTTGTTGAAAACTATATATTATTTGCCGTTTAATATTCTCACACATTTTAAGGAGAATGATACAAAATGTCTTACAGCCTGCATGTCTCAGATTGCTGCTCAGATAAGAGAAGCATGTACACCAAACAGAGAAAGACAGAGCTGCATTTCTGGAAACTGTAACCATAAATGGCTTTGCTACCACTCATTGCACTACATCTGAAATTAATATATGTACAAACAACTCAGAAGTATACAAGGGCCATATATCTTGTTAAGACTGTGGATGATTTTGGATCTGCTTGTGTGCACAATGATTTTCATTCTCTGCTTCAAAGCTGTTTCTGTGGCAAAGTCTTATAAAATACTCTTACTCTGTTTTGAATGTTCATTGGTGTGAGAGTTCATATTCAGACGTGTGTAAAAATCTTTCATGTTTGGTAACATATATTTAAAGTGTTGTTTATTTTATAGATTTCTTTTCTTTTTCTAATGCCACAATTTGCATGGTGCATGGCTTACTGCAAACACGGGAAATGGATAAACGCAATAAATGTCCTGTAATGTACTTCTCTGATAAATGTATCAACTACTCCTGTGAATTGCCTGTATGTGTGTAGCACATCTGCTAAACACATTAATCCATGCAGCATATGCTAGCTATAGATCAGCGTTCAAGTCCCACCTTTATATTTTAAGGATGAAACATAATAAACACTGCACAAATGGATAAAACAATTTTAGCTTTGCTTGTCTCACTTGCACAGTGCTTACTATTGCACAAACCTGGACCAATGGCCCACACAGGAAGCAGACAGAACACCTGCAGACAGGATGCAGCCATGCTTGAATTCAGAAGGAATACATTGTTGCATCATTTACTTTCCATCACATAATGCCACTTAGGGATGTTGCATGATGGTTAGCAATCTTTCCCACCACTTGCAGGTCAAAAACACCTGCAGAGAGGAAGCAAATAGCAGACAATTTCAAAATTGATACAGTCTATCAAGTATGTTGGACACTGTGCAAACACAGTAAGTGGTGATAAGCAGTGGTTAACACACAGAAGGTAATAATGAAATGGAAAATATACAACTATTGCTTCATTATTCCTGTGGCAACAGGTGTACATTTAGGGCTGCAATACAGATGGTCCTGGGTTCTAATACATGAAATACCAAATATTTTTACTGTTGTTCCATTTCACATTATATTAAATATCATATAAATTTTTTTTCACATAATTATAAATAACAATAAGTATGTGTAGCAGTGGAGCTCATATGAATTATAAGTATGACAGAGGGTATACTGACTACTATGTTTCTGCAATTATAATTTCACTATCTGTTGTTGGATGGCCTTCAGACTTCAATAAGACTCATGCACATGTGAATATATAAACCAGGACCTACTCAGGTCACACACATGCACGATTAATCCCTCAATCTGTCACGTGTATTTATATGTAATTCATGATTGTGGCAGAGAGGCACTTCTTATGTGGTAAAGATGGAAAATTGCCACTGTGGAAGAAAATGTTTTGTCCCTTATGTATAGGTTTCAATCCCACATTGTAAAAATCAATGTTATCAGTTTATAAAGCTAAATCAGAATGTGATAGGTCAGGAAATGTATGCCCTCAGTACTTGTCTGCAAACTTAAATCACCTAACAGTTCCAGCAGCAAACAACCCTCATACTAATGTCAAGTGTCACATTGACCTTCCAGTTTCCAAAACTTTTTTCCTGTCTGTTTGGCACTCTTGACATCTAAATTTATCCAATATTTTATACATATTCATTTTATACTGTTGAAGAAGAGGATAACTTTGTTTTTTTCCTACTTTCTTCCTGCATTCCTATATGACTTTTCCTTTCTTCTTCCCCCTGCTTGCCCCCCATTACAGCACTTTCCTATCTCCCCTTTTCTAACACCTTTAATCTGGTCAAAAAATATAATCACATACAACACACATAAGTAAAAAAAAGGCAATGGAGCCCTCCACTTTTTGGCTTCTGTATTTGCATGGAGTTCGGCATCATGCACCAATGCCAAGCAATGGTGAACAGCTCTTGAATGTTGCGGTTACCTCATTGCAATGCCACTTAAACATGCTGCTGTAAGGTACACACAGTGAATGTACAATACGGAATTATTTCATTGAATTATAAATACTTATTTAAAACTATTACATACACCTGGATTCAAATCCTATCGCATCTGGTCTCCAAAAGAAATGTGTCAGTGCATTTACACCTGCTGCCACAGCTAAGCAGCAAGTGTGTTTCATACATTTAATAGTCAGAACTCTCATAATTTTATCAATGAGGCTCATGTTTGCTTGCTGCTTAACTACATGCAAACAGGGAAAGCAGTATAAATGTGTATCATACATGCACACTTTGCCATCAATCACACAAACCCAATGTTTGTCATTGAGCTATGGAAATTGCACAGTAGCATGTATTAGTTATGTTTACTGCCCATATTGTCTTCATTCCATGAAAGTACATTAAAAACATAAACAAAAGGAAAGTACTTTTTAAGTAAAGAGCATATATTTGAACTGCAGCTATCTGTTTCCTCCACTCATTCCCTTCTAACTTGGTATCTCAGTACTTGTTTACAAATATAGTAACTACATTACTGAAATAAATAAAACTGTTTTCTTATATACCATACATATTTTTATAATGATAGTACACATTCAGATTTTCCAGTATTTGTAGTAATGTGGACAGCTGTTTGCAAATAGTTTGCAAACCTGTCATTTTAAGGTATACCTGCACATTGGAAACACAACAGCAAATGCTAAACTTTGCATACTCATCAATGCGGCAACATGCAGATCTTTAATATCTTGACAGTTGTACATGGCGAGCTATCTATTTCAGACAGGCCTCCCAACATCTTCTATCCAACACTCAGTTATGAAGTCATCCACTATAAATTGTATTGCAGCCTTGTAAAAGCCAGACTGATAGCATGGTGCTTGCATTAAGTACTGACTTGTCTAATCTGTGTAGTTAGTTAGGTAGGGATTATAATCTCACTGCAGTCAACTGGTGTGTGTGTGTCTTTCTAGTCAGAAGACTATAATTGTGTAACCTGAAGTCATCACTGTAATCCCATGGAGTGCAAATATTTTGACAGTTGGACATGCCTACACATACATTTCATTCTGGCCTTTCAACATCTTCTATCCAACATCCAATGATGATGTTGTTCACTATAAATTGTCCTGCAGCCTTGTAAAAGTCAAACTTGTGTGGTGGTACTTGCGCTAAGTACAGAGTTCTCAAATTTGCATGATTAGTTAGGTAGGGGTTCTAATCTCACTACAGTCAACTGCTGTATATGTGTCTGAGTATCTGTCTAGTTAGAAGATCATAATTGTGTATCCTGCAGTCAGCACTACAATCACATGGAATGCTACTATTTTGGCAGTTGGGTATGCCCACACATACATTTCATTCAGATCTGCCAACATCTTCAAGCAAACATCCATTGATGATGTCATCTGCTCTAAATTGTCCTGCAGTAAAATTTAGACTTGTGCTGTGGCATTTGCATTAAGTACTGAGTTCTCCTGTCAGTCTACTTAGATAGGCAGGCTTCTGATCTCACTGCAATCAACTGGTGTGTGTGTGTGTGTGTGTGTGTGTGTGTGTGTGTGTGTGTGTGCGCGCATGCCCACTTGCTTGACATTAGAGAGAACATTTTATACAAACATGTGGGATACTGCTATTATCATCTTCTTCTCAGCAGACTCTCATGATGCATCAGCTATGAAGTATTGTCCAAAATTATAAAAGCTAGATTTGTGCTTTGGTGATTGTGTTAAGTACTGTGCTCTGTAAATAGGTAGTTAAAGAACAGTATTTGAGTCTACAGCTTTTTCCAAGACTCCTTGAAACATCTTGTAGCATACAATAATTATGTCATTGTGTGTAACATGTACTCTGACAGTATTCAAGACAAACCTGTGCTGTGGCAGTAACATTAACTACTGTGTTTGCAATGTACTTTAACTACACACATAGTTGTTCTACTCTGACAGCAAGCTACTTGCATGTTTATACATTCAACTATCACTTATGAGATAATTATACACAGGGATGTGACTCAACATCCATGCCCTACAGTGCTCACAACATATTCTCCTCAGCATACAATGATGCTATCATACCCCATATACTGCAATGTGACAGTGTTACAGTCTGACATCTGTGGTGTTGCTACTGTGACATTGCATGGCATTCATATTCTATGCCTACACAGGTGTAATATTTATATCAGGCCCAGTGTACTGCTGTGTGTTTGTTTGCTGGTACATTATGGTCATTGTGTGATCTTTGGAATAGCTCTTCATTTCACTATCACTTGGGGTACCATTCACGTAGCCCCACACATTCTCCTTTGTCCTCTGGCCACATGACATCCTTCCTGCAAAGGAGTGAACCATGTCCTCATGTCAAATATTTATATAGACATCACAAAGCAGAGTCCTTTCATGAACCTATGCAAGACATCCTGAGACCACTGCATGTGTTATTGCTAATTCTGTTATGGTGTGATACATTGAGAAAGGCCATTGGCCAAAACCAGTTTGTTGACTGTGGTTTCATACATTAAACTTCCTTTCCAGATGGTGCTGGCTGTTCTCTGTTGTGTACTTGAACTAGAATCCCACTCATACTCACATTTTTCCTTCACAGATGTCAAATCACTCTAAATCAGCTACAAAAGGGTTTTAATTCCATCTTCCCTCTTTCTTAATATAATAATCTATTTTTTAATATAGTACCTTTTCCTCTTAATATTATTTGAGCGAGGGTGTAGGCAGGCATACTGTTTGTACTCTACAGGGATTTATCAAGCCATATTTTGTACATAACTGTCAAAACAAATGCCTCTAACAACATTTATATACTTTGCTTACAGAATGGATTGCAAATAATATTTTTTGACTGAGCAGTTAAATCTGTTACACACTAAGAGCTTGGGGTCAACTGGTTGCATGAAGTGGCCATTTTTTAAATGATAGCTGGGTTGGGGGGTGGCAATAAGCATTTATGAGTACAAAATAGAACTCTCTAACTACATCCCTGTACAGAGTGCATGCTTCTTTTCACATGTATGAAGGAAAACCAACTATCTGACAATGAGGAATTGCAGAGAGGATTTGGCTGCTACTGAAACAGCACAGGAAGCACAAAGTGAGAAGGAATAGAAGCTAAGGCACAGAAGTAAGTAAAAGACAATAAAGACTGGACAGGAGAAAGAGAAAGAGAAAATGCAAGGTGGAAAAAACTGACATGAATGGAACACAGTCGATACAGTGAATTTAGAAGATATAAAACAAGAAATCAGTTTTACATTGGATGCAAGGCAAACATCAAATAGTGTACAAAAATTTGCTTAGATGTTTGGCTGTGCTTCTTTTTAAAGTTCATTGATGGAGAATACGTATAGCTGGAAAAGGATTACCTTAGAATATTGTCATCTTTGGAGATAAATGTGTGATGTAAACACTGAAGGATGGGTGTAGATGCCAACCAATATGTTTATGAGAGTGCATAACCAAATGAGTACAAGCAACAGCTTTTTCAAGAGCTTATAAAGGGAACATTTACAACTAGCTACATGCAAAATACTTATGGAGTCTATGAATGAGAGTGCAATATACTTGATTTTAATAAAGTGTTGAATATTTTAATGAAGGACAGAAAGAAATCTGTATACTCCCGGTTTTCCCAGCAGTACTATTTTTATTACATTTAAATATTTTTGAAGCTAATTCCCTGGCTTCTAACCACAGAACCACTGAGCTTTTTGGCACCCACTCTGTGCACTAACAGTGGCTGTCCACTAACCAGTAGTAATAAACTTGTTCCCCTAACAAGATGAGTCAAGGAAAGCAGGAATAAAGGGTTAACATAAAAAAATACACCAATTCAATCATTTGCTCCTGAATGACGATAATTTAAGTCTCATGCATTTATTGTATTGTACTGCATTGTATTTATTCATTTACATTTTATTAGTCGGGTTAACATTTCTGGGCATTATTATTTTTTTTTTAAAACTGGGCCAAAGGAGTAAGAGGAAGAACACATGCATTCAGTATTATAGTGCTTCAGTTCAAAAATTAATTGCTAACAGAATGCTTTATTTTTTTTTTTTAGGATGGACAAAATGGCTTGAACATGAACATGAGTATAAAAAAATTACATAGAATATATTTAAGCTCATTAAATAATTGCTTCAACAATTTGACAGTTTAGGGATGAACAAAATAGTATGCTTTCAGTATATTGCATCAAGCTGGTGTAAAGATAAATGTATATATGGATGATACCTAGAATAAACTGCTTGGAAATCAGAGTTAAGTATTGCTGAATGATTGCTCATGTGTGTATAGTCGACATCTAATTGAGTTCAAAATGATCATCTCACTCTCTGCCTGCCTCTGGAAGAAAAGATGGTGACTTTGTGGTATTTAAATTACATGTAATAGATTGAGTAGTCATAAAGAAAGGAGTATTGATAGGACCTGCGTAATGTACAACAAAGCAAGTACTGACAAATGAAAGGCCTGTAGAAATGAGGGGAGAAAGAAGAGCAGGACTGATGTGAGTCAGGACATGTGCTAGTGATCTGTTAGTGCGTTCAGGAGAAATAGAAAAATGGAGTTAGGGAATGGGGTTACTAGCTGGATAAGAAAAGGACACTCAATCATGGAAAAGGAGATTCAAGTTAAGGAAAGACAGGAAAGTAACTTTGGGTTGAGAAAGGTGACTGTGAGTTGGGTTAGGCAGAGATGAGGACAAAAGACAGGGTTCATTGAGAATGAGGTGTTAGTCTACTGCTTAAATTATAAAGACATAGAGGTATGATGAAATGTGTTGGACTGAAGTAAGAGACAAGATGGCAGTAGCCAGGTAATGTTACATGATATACAGGAATTTTGAGTTTTAGGTGAGTTTTAAAAGGTGTTTTGAAAGCTGCCATCCTCACTTGGAGGATTAATTTATACCAGTCTGTGAATAAATATATATTTGTTATCCTATTTACTAATTCTTAGTTAGACATATTCATGAATATAAAAGGTTTTGGTATGTTAATCTATGTTGTCTGTTAGTGGTACACCAATTTAACACAGTGTTATGAAACGGGCAGTATGGGTAGTATAACAATTTACATGTAAATGAGAGGTGGATGGATGTAATTGTTTTTATTTTCCATTGTCATCCATTTGAGTTGAATGAATAGAGTAAAGTGGTGAGTACTTATTTATTTATTTGGCCTGCTGTGAATTTTGTTATTTTGTTGCACGTTGTGGAAACCTTTTGAGGACGTACATGTCCTTGAACTCTACCATGCTCTTCTGTATAAGTAAATGCATAGAGAATCCTGCCTTTGTGTTTCTTATGTAGGTTTTATCTCTTGACCCACACTCAGTTTTGCAAGGGTCATATCACACCCCTTCTGAGTAAGATCATAGCCTATGAGCTGTTTGGCCTCACACTCCTAAGCAACCATTTAGTGTAAGCTTATGAAATGAACACAAGTCAATGGCAGTGTAATTTCTCCTATGGTTATTCGACACTCTTAGGATATCCAAGTGATAATAGTGAGGTAATTCGTAGATAAAGCATATGACTCTCAAACCCAGATCTGTCTTTCACATGCACCATCAGCTCACCAAAATTAGTTTTTAAATTTTATATTATACTACTGTCTTAGAAAGGGGCCTTGCATTAAGTGAACATGGCTTTCATCAGTTTCCCTTTCTATGTGCCATTTCTGTCTTAATACCATTTAATCATCTGCAGACAGATCTACAGGTAAAACAAGAACTGTGCCCTATGTTCCTCTTCCTCATATTAAACAGCACATGCTAAATTATCCTCCCTCTGTCTTTCTGCCTGTCTTCCTCTGTTTGCCTCCCCTCCCTCCTCCATTCTGTTTTTCTTTCTTCAGGGTTCTAACTAGAAAATTATATGAACTTACAGCAGCTCGGGCTGTTTTCTTCTTCCATAAGTTGCATGAAATAGATCTGATCGCAGTTCACAAAAACTGCCTAGTTAGCAAAAGCTGTAAGAAGTAATGAGCCATGAAGAAACAATATTCACACACAGCAGCTTCCATATAAATTTGCAACATTTGTCATTTCTCCTAAATGAATATTCAGTATCATTTACTGTCAATGAAGAGGCATGATGTTATTCTTGGAAACGTTCACAGAAAGAATGACTTCCTAACTGAGATGTAAGATGTACAAGCCATAGCTGTACACCCAACACATGGAGCAGTTATGGCTGATAGTGTCCTTACCACACACTGACCTTGTGATCCAACATTAAGGATAGCAGAGGAATTCAGTAACACAAATAGAGAAAGTAATTTTTGTTAGCATTTAAACAATAATACCAAATGCTATTCAAGATCTGCAGCCTAACTTGCAGTAAAGGAAATGGGCAGATTATGTATGTCTTGGTGCAGCCAACAGTGCTGTAGATGTTTCTATGACCAATGCAAGACCCTCTCAACTGTACAGATTTTTGCCTCTTGTCTAGATTTTGCCTCATATTTCTGATCCATTTTTCATAATAATGTGATTTTCTGCCAAATTAGTAGCAAATCATTAAAGACTGAAGTTAGAAAATAATGACAATTGTGTTTCAGACTTCATACCCTTCAGAAAATTAATGCTAATACAGAACTTGCTATGCTATCAACCTTTATGCTTGTAAGAGCAATATTTAAAAACTGTCCCTATTGTTGGGCCTTTGTCCTAACTTTATTTATGGTTTTGTCCAGATTTCTTGATCTAAGAGGTTGAGAGGTATGGTGAGAGCTAATCATTTTCACCTGGATGTGGCTATCCTAAGTACACAGTTATCAGGAAGTAATCAAGAGTGGCCACTGTTTTTCAATTCATTTACCAGCATGTGGAGTGGCTAGCCTCAGAAATCCTGCCACATCTATTGATTATTTTGAAATTTCCCAAACTGATGATGTAGGGGGTAAATACTGTTACATGTCAGTGCAGAAAAGTTTGAAGGTCAGGCATTAAAGATACTGTTCAAAGAAGCTGATTTTGCAATCACAAATGCATGCAGTTTTCTATTGGACACAGTATTTAGTTTTTGAATCCTGTTTAAAATATGCAGACAATAAGCAAGTTTAGAAGATAAAATATAATTTATAGAATTTGGTACCAATAAAAAGGATGATGATTGTTTTTCTTTAGGAGGTGAGCATAACTATGTTGTTATTTTGTTGGCTTTTCCCCCTGATTTTATGATTTTCACATAATACGCTACATTAAGCATTGTACCTTTCTTTTCTTTGACAACACTAAAAGTGTTAGAAGCCAAACATTTGTTTCTATAGTAAGTGATTTCTTTAAGTCACTGTATCTCTAGCTTTCAGATGATTAAATGTTGCTATTTTGTTATTTTCTTACTTATTGTTGCACTGTCCATGAAGTTTGGTAATAAATATAAAATATTTACAAACAGTATAGTTGCATGGCCCCTAAAATGAAGTTATTAAATTATTCATAATGATTGCAGATCACTGTCTTATTGCATTTTTATGATATCAGTCAGTCTATCTAGCTCTCTACATTATTTATCTATCTATCTATCTATCTATCTATCTATCTATCTATCTATCTATCTTTATTGTCTCTCTAAGAGTATCTCACCTATGAGCACATTCTAAAATGAGCATTCAAAAACAGCAATATAAAAAGATCAAATACTAAAAAAATCTTAAAAAGGGAAAAAAAGTGAAAAATATTTTTTTAAAGGGGGACGGTAAGCCCCTCTGTACCCTGCACCTGACACTCCCCTGTTAATTATACATAACAACTCTCAGATCACAATATAGTGAGAAAAAGGCAAATCCCCACTCCCTGCTGTATGACAGTCTCGCACAAATAGTTGCTTGCCAACAGAAAAACAGATGAAAAAGGCATTCGCTGTTGTAAACATTCACTAATAGCTGTTACACCCATGTAGATAGATAGATAGATAGATAGATAGATAGATAGATAGATAGATAGATAGATATAGATATAGATATAATATAACCTGACAATGTAGCTGTGCAAACTAGTTGCAGCTAAAGGTCACCTGCACCATCTGTTTGTTTGTATTTTAAGTCAGAAGGCTACAAAATGTATAATATTGCCATGTATTTATTCAGATGACGTCCGCGGTGGTGGTGCTGCGGTAGGGTTGTCGCTTCACAGTAAGACGCTGCCCGGTTTGATTCTCAGCTAGAGTGTCTTCTGCGTGGAGACATGCATGAATGGCGTACCTTCATCAAAGGTTGTGCATCAGGGCTGGTAACTCGGCACGTAAAAATCAACTACCAATCATTAGCGGACCGGAGTTCCTTTGTAGCGACCCCTAACCGGGAAAAGCCAAAAGACAGAAACGATTTATTCAGATGATATTGCAGCCAGGGCACAAAATATAAAAAGAGAGAGTATTTGCCTCCAAGTATTCCCCCATTTGGATAACAAATATACACTTTGGTTTGGTCTATAGTCTTGTTCTACGGGTAGTGTTAAAAACAAATGAAAAGGTACACCCCATACAAATTTCACAAATTCTGTTAAAAATGTTTCAGTCTGTTTTGCACATAGCAAATTAATGGCACGTGTATGTCTGCATGTTTATTCAGGCCATGTATATTTTTGCAAATGCCAATTCTGCTGCAAAGCCTGAGTACATTTCTGCAAGTGCATGGTTTTTGTGTATATTTTTTTACAAATAGATATACCTTTCCTTGTACTCAGTCAAGACGTGGTCTTCTCATAGGCACAGCCAGATCACCCTTTCTAAGACCACTGTGCACTGTTTGTAGCACTCTTCCCTCTTCCCCACTGTTCTGAGGCTGTGTATTTAGTATTTTAAGTAACGGGTGCATAGGTGTGCGAAGTTCCCCTCCCCCTGAAAAATGGTTATTTGTTTGCTTTTAAGGGCCATGAGTTGTTTAATATATGTAAACCAGTAAAACATTATTGGTAGAAAAGTTCTTCCGCTGAGCAGTGAAGAAGTTATATATGGCTGTGCCTGGAGTGCATCCAAGAGGGTTTTGCAACACAAATGAAGTTAGCTTTAAAAGATAGATGTGAGGGAAAAAGTATATGAGTTTTCTCCAAGCAAGTTGTGAAAGTTCCATGGAAACCATGGTAGTACTGGCTGCAATCATGGCTGCAATCAGAGTGAAAACGGATTAATGATGCTAGGAAAATGGTGTATTCCTGAAGGAAAGAGTTACAAGGAGTCTCCAGGAACTGGAAAGGAACTCTGGTAACTGGAACATATATCTGCAAGCTACATTGGAAGAATTGTTACCCTTTGTTTTATAAGTTATTCTCCTCAGTGAGGAAATGTAATTGCGTCTGTGACTATTTCTATTGAAATAGGGAGGGACTTGAGTGAACTGTGCTTTCTTTAAGTACTGAACTGTTATGGAAAGCAGCACGGAAGCATGAGAGAATGGTGTAAAATTAACTTTAAAAGTACCTGCACTTAGATCTTAGACTGTATACTTTTTAGAGCAACTGTTTTTAAGAACTGTGTATTCCAATTTATGATACTCTGAAAGTTGGAGACAATTCCTTTGGATTTTATCCCTGTAAATAAACCTCACTTTTGAAATCTACATAACTTCTTTTAGAAAGGTTTTCTACTGTATGCAGAGCAAAGTTGCTTCAATAATAGTTACAACATGCAAACAAATATTTTTATGGAAATCTGAGAACTGTGATTCTTCACTGTCTGCAACTTACCTAAATAATTTCCCTATAGTAGTTACCACTTGAGTAGAATTCACTGCTGCTGTCCCAGCTTAATGAGAGAATTTCTGACTTTGGAAACTGAGGACTGTTTTTGTTTTTCTCCCAGAGGAAAGACCCCCCTGGGAAACATACCCTCTCCATTCAGAACAGTCAAATAGGAAACAACAGAAACTGAAAGTAGCAGGCCCATAGTTGGAAGCATACAAAGGGAGGCAGGTACTGAAATTATGACAGAGGCAGATGAACTTGTTACATTGTAAACAGAGCTGGTACTGAAATTATGACAGAGACAGATGAACTTGTTACATTGTAAACAGAGCAGGTACTGAAATTATGACAGAGACAGATGAACTTGTTACATTGTAAACAGAGCAAAAAGAAATGGAACAGAGTCATAACCTCTTCCCTGGTACACCAGAGAAGAGAGCTTGACAGAAACATAAGCAAGGCTCTAAGAACATACTTATTATGAATATTACTGAAGTACATACAAAGAAACAATCAATTCCCTTGGAGAAAAAAATACATTTTGTGAACTACTCTTTTTAGAGGATGAGTTAAAGGGAAAAAAGCTGTTCCAATCTTTGTAGAGAAAGAGGGTTGCATTCATTGAGGGACCATGATGCCCATCCTTACCATATCAAGGAAGCGAACAAGGCCAAAAGACCATGTTCATCCACCAGACATGAATATGATGGGGAAAACCACTAGATACCAGGACTTACTTTAAAAGTGCAATAATGGTATCAACATCAAAATGGGGATCAGGGGGTGGAGGGGCCACCAGATGCCAGGGATTAATATTTAAAGTGCTATACTGGCACAGACATCAAAACTGGGATCAGCGGGTGGGAGAACCACCGAACACCAGGGCTTGCTTTAAGTGCCATGAAGGCACTAACATTATTACAGGGATTAGGGTGGGGGGATGCATTACACCACCAGGGAATACTGTGTAAAGTATCCAAAGTACAGGCATCATAACAGAGATCAAGAGCTGAGGGGGGATACATTACAATACAGGCTCCACATCCATGTGAAGCAGAGCTCCTCCCTAACCCAATTCAAGTGCAACTTGGACAATTCGATGGGAAACAGGAAATTCATCCCTGGTTTAGGACCTGTAAAGAAAAGTGATGTGCTAGCACTGATATCATAACAGAGATTGAGGGGTGGAGTGATGCACTAGACCACCAGGAACTCATAGACATGCTATAATGGCAGGAAAATATTATGGGGGTGGGGGAACCACAGGAGGGTAGAAGGCACAGGAACAGGTGCATGTTTCTCTTCATGTTTGTGTACTTGTGTGTGTAAGAGAGTGACGGTGGGGGGGGGGGGTGAATGCCACTACCTACAGGAGCAACAAGTCACTACCATGACATCTGCACATTGCATTCTAGCCAATAATGAGGTCTTATGTGTGCCCTCATTGTTTCTAGTATGTTTGTGAGGGCCTTTCCTGCACAAGCAGTGGGAACTTTAATAAATTCCCAAGACAGATCACACCTTTTATGTTATGCTAGTTTACTTATGAATGTAATATTGACCTGGCTGACCAAAAGGTAAGTCAGATACATTTTAAGAATGCTCAGTGGAAAATAACACTATAGGCTTGACAGAATGTAACTAAAGTAGAAGGGTAACAAATGAAAAGAGCCCCACTTCATATTCATACTTTGAATTAATAATTGACTTGCTGTGCATGCTGACTAAAGAAGGTGAGCAAAGAGTGAGACAGATATTGATTGTAATGCCTTCTGCAGCACATATCCACATTATGGGCAGAGTCTAAGGGTGGATAAAACAGAGGCCAAGATTCTACCCAGCTTTTTACTAACCTGGTATTAAAAGGAAATAAAAAACGTTTTTCTGTAGTTTTCCCAACATTTCAAAATTTGTTTGCGTCTTTCGCCTTTTCCCAGTTAGGGGTCACCACAGCGGAACTCCGGTCCGCTAATGATTGGCAGTAGAGTTTTACGTACTGGCTTGCCTTGCCTAACGCACAACCTTCTATTATGTCCTAATACAGGGTTTGTGAACCTTTCAATACTGTAGCTTATAATAGAGATCCAATATGAATGAATAACAATGCCCATTAAGGTTTATTTATGAAGTCAGCCAAGGGTCACCAGTATGTACTGTAACACCTGATTATAAATAGCAACAACAAAAATCCTGTGGGAATAACCTTATGAAGAATTAATAAGAAATCTATAGCTAAAGAACTAGTACTACATTTTACATGGTTGGAATTCCCAGAGAATTTTTTATTGATCATAACATCTCATTCATGTCTAGAGCAATGCAAAGCAGATAAGGTCCTGTGTATACCATCTGCAAACAGATGGTTTAATTGAATACTTTAATAAAAATTTAAAGTCTATGTTGATGAAAGTAAATGAACAGGATGGAAAAATTCTGAGATTATTTGCTCCCATATCTCCTCATTGCTGAGAGAAAGAGACCCTAAACTCATCTGGAATCACTTATTTAACTTTGTTGTTGCTTATGCCCTCAACATTTTATATATATTAAGGGAAATTTGGGACAAGGAAAATGACACCTTTAAAAGTGAGAGAAGTGTTTTACAGACTTATAGGAGAGGTTAAGAACAATAGTGTATATAG